>NW_020667388.1:0-3110 GCF_002925995.2 Terrapene triunguis | reverse complement strand
CTGACTCGGGAAGGGTACCTCACCAGAGGCGCAGGACCCAACCCCGGTGGGAAGGGAGTGCCCTGGGACAAGGCTCAGAGAGGCAGCGGCTTCAGACTCAGCCAGTGGGAGGGAGCAGGTCCTCATCCCTTCCCCAGCCACTGAGTTCCAAGCTGAGTTATAGAAAGATCCCTCCTTGTGAAAGGTCAGGGACCTGGCTGACCTCAGTGTGGTACAGACCATGGGGAGAGGTTGCCAGGAGAGGTTCCTGTGGGAGAAGGGGTTCCTGTACCGAGAATGGGCTTCCCCAAGGGACATGGAGTCCTGGGGGATAAGGAGGCAGCTGGTGGTCCCCCAGAAGTATCGCCGCAAGCTACTGTACCTGGCCCATGACATCCCTCTAGCAGGGCACCAGGGAATCAGTCATACCCAGCAGAGGCTGCTACAGAACTTTTACTGGCCTGGGGTCTTTACCACTGTCCGACATTATTACCGATCCTGTGACCCTTGTCAGAGGGTGGGGAAGGCCCAGGACAAGGGGAAAGCGGCTTTGAGACCTTTGCCCATCATAGAGGAGCCTTTCCAGAAGGGGCTATGGACATAGTGGGCCTCCCAGCAAGTCGACCTGGTCGGGGAAGAAATACATTTTGGTGGTGGTAGATTTCGCCACCCGCTACCCCGAGGCAGTGCCCTTATCTTCCATTGAAGCAGACACCATGGCAGATGTGCTGCTGACCATTTTCAGCTTAGTGGGGTTCCCCAAGGAAGTCTTGACAGACCAAGGGTCCAACTTCATGTCGGCCCTGCTCCGGTGCTTGTAGGAGAAATGTGGGGTCCGGCACATATGGGCCTCAGCATATCACCCCCAGTCTAATGGGCTGGAGGAGAGGTTCAATGGAACACTAAAGATGATGCTAAAAACATTTATGAACCAGCACCTGCAGGACTGGGACAAGTACTTACCTCACCTGCTGTTCGCGTACAGGGAGGTACCCCAGGAGTCTACCGGGTTTTCGCCTTTCAAACTGTTATATGGAAGGCGGGTAAGGGGGCCCCTAGACCTGATGAGAGATGATTGGGAGAGGAAGGCCACTCGCAATGGAGAGTCGGTGGTGGAGTATGTCCTGACCTTCCGAGAAAGACTTGCTGAGTTCATGGGCCTGGCCAGGGAGAATCTGGCTAGAGCCCAGAGGTAGCAGAAAGTCTGGTATGACCGCACGGCGTGGGCCCACGCCTACGCCACTGGGGATCAGGTGATGGTTCTCATCCCCGTGGGAAAAAACAAACTACAGGCCACTTGGGAAGGCCGTTTTAAGGTTGTCAAACAATTAAATGAGGTAAACTATGTGGTGGAGCTGTCACACCGGGTGTACCATGTGAATATGATGAAGCCATATTATGACAGGAGGGATGTGGTGTTGGCCGTGTGTGGGCACTGGGAGGAGCAGGGAGATGACCTTTTAGTAGATCTATTCCCTGGGACAAGAGCTGGTTCCCCCCTGGAAACAATTCCTCTCTCTGATCGGCTGACCCCTGCCCAGCAAGCTGAGATCGGAGGGGTGCTGCATCTGTACCGACAGCTGTTCTCCAACCAGCCGGGACGCACTAATCTGACTATCCACCGGGTGCAGACAGGATCGCACCCGCCTATAAAATGCTCCCCCTTCCGAGTCACAGGGAAAACTGCTCAGGACCTGGAAAGAGAGGTCAGGGACATGCTGGCTTTGGGGGTGATCCAGCCATCTTCCAGCCCTTGGGTCTCGCCGGTGGTGCTGGTCCCCAAAAAGGACAGGTCAATCCGGTTCTGTGTGGACTATCGAAAGCTCAATGCCATCACTGTAGCCGATGCCTACCCCATGCCCAGGCCTGACGAGCTCCAAGACAAGCTGGGAGGCGCTCGCTACCTGACCACCATGGATCTTACAAAGGGCTACTGGCAAGTGCCGCTGGATGCAGATGCCAGGCTGAAATCGGCCTTTATCACCCCTCTGGGGCTCTGTGAGTTCCTGACCCTGCCTTTCAGCCTCAAGGGCGCACCAGCCACCTTCCAGCGCCTGGTGGATCAGCTACTGAGGGGGATGGCGAGTTTTGCCGTGGCATATATTGACGACATCTGTGTCTTTAGCCGGACCTGGGAGGACCATGTGTCCCAGGTTAGACAAGTGCTGGACCGACTCCAGGAGGCTGGACTGACCGTAAAAGCTGAGAAGTGCAAGGTGGGGATGGCTGAAGTATCCTACCTGGGCCATTGGGTGGGGAGCGGCTGCCTAAAGCCAGAACCAGCCAAAGTGGAGGTGATCAGAGACTGGCCCGCTCCCCAAACCAAAAAGCAGGTCCAGGCCTTTATTGGGATGGTGGGATATTATCGAAGATTTCTGCCCCACTTTAGCACCATAGCCACCCCATCACTGAGCTGTGCAAGAAGGGGAAGCCAGACAAGGTGGTCTGGACCGAGGAGTGCCAGGAGGCTCTCTGTGCGCTGATGGAGGGTCTGGGCAGTGGCCCAGTTCTGGCAAACCCAGACTTTGACAAGCCCTTTATGGTGTTCACCAACACCTCAGACACGGGACTAGGGGCGGTGTTAATGCAGGAGGATGAAAAGGGGGAAAGAAACCCCATTGTGTACTTGAGCAAGAAGTTGCTACCCCGGGAGCAGAACTACGCGGCCATTGAGAAGGAATGTCTGGCCATGGTGTGGGCCCTTAAGAAACTAGAGCCATATCTCTTTGGGCGACACTTCACCGTGTACACCGACCACTCTCCCCTGACCTGGTTACACCAGATGAAAGGAGCCAACGCCAAGCTCCTGAGGTGGAGCCTGCTCCTGCAGGATTATAATATAAATGTGGTCCATGTAAATGTAAGTGCCAACCTGATAGCGGACGCGTTGTCCCGGAGAGGGGGCCCTGAACTTCCCCAGGTCACTGGTCAGAGTGACCCCGCTCAGTTCAGTTCACTGGGGAACCTGGCGGTGACCCTGCCCCCCTCTGGCCGCGATGGGGAACCTGGCGCTGACCCTGCCCCCTCCGGCTGCGCTGGGGAACCTGGCACTGACCCTGCCCCTCTCCGGCCGCGCTGGGCCCCTGTCACGGAGTATGGGGGGACTCAGGGCCCTGCACCCCCGGCGTCCT
>NW_020667387.1:0-1546 GCF_002925995.2 Terrapene triunguis | reverse complement strand
TCAATAACGTGCCATCGCTGGTAATTAGTAACAATGGTCAATGATGGGATATTAAAAGTTACTACAGAGAACTTTTTTCCGGAGGGTCTGGCTGGAGAATCTTGCTCACATGCTCAGGGTTCAGCTGATCGCCATATTTGGGGTCGGGAAGGAAATTTCCTCCAGGGTAGATTGGCAGAGGCCCTGGAGGTTTTTCGCCTTCCTCCGCAGCATGGGGAGGATTCTCTGCGACTTGAAGTCTTTAAATCATGATTTGGGGACTTCAACAGCTGAGTCAAGGGAGAGAATTATTCCAGGAGTGGGTGGGTCAGCTTTTGTGGCCTGCATCATGCGGGAGGTCAGACTAGATGATCATAATGGTCCCTTCTGACCTTAAAGTCTATGAGTCTTTGAGTCTATAATTCATCTCAAAAAAAGAACAAAACAAAAACCCAACCACAGCTGTTACTCTTAAAAAGGCTCTTCCTTGGAAATCTCACCTCAAGTTTCCAGAAAGACCTACTTTAAGTTGTCAGCAGTATAATCAGGAGCAGACCACATAGATTTTATTTTCTGGCTTCTGAAATTATAACAGAAGCAGAACAGAACCTAGGAACTAATATAGTTGCCCATGTGGAATGGCATGCAGCCATGAGACACAGCCATGATCCTATCAGATTTTACAATTTGAAGAAGGGATGAGTCAGTATTTGGGTGTGACATCTCCCAAAAACCACCTACCTACCTGCTGCAAGAAGTATTGTGGGTAATTATTCAATAGGTAGTGTTCTCCCCTTTGAGAAACTGCTGAACCAATTCTCCAGCATGGAGCTAGTGGGCACTGTGTTACAGAAGGGATTGTTTTTCTTGAGCACTTATAAAACTTTTTGTCAGAACAGGGACATTAGTTCTAGTTCCTTCACCAAATTCCAACTTCAGAAGCTGCATTATAATAATAAATGGAGATATACCTATCTCATAGAGCTGGAAGGGACCTGAAAGCTCATTGAGTCTAATCCCCTGCCTTCACTAGCAGGACCAAGTACCAATTTTCCCCCAGATCCCTAAGTGACCCCCTCAAGGATTGAACTCACAACCCTGGGTTTAGCAGGCCAATGCTCAAACCACTGAGCTATCCCTCCCCATGCAATTTCTACCTACTTACATTTCTCCACAAAGTTTCAATTGGATATTCTTTATCCTTCATTGTTGTGCGACATTTCTGTGTGCTGTTAAACTGCTGGAATTTTTCACCCCAGAAGCAGTTTCATTTCACTAGTGCATAAAATGATCCCTGCGTACAGTTTAATGGGCCAGTTTTGCTCCCATTAAGGCCCCATTCCTCCAAGTGGCTCCATGTGGGTGGACCCACCATGGTGTTAATACAATGTTAATATGAGAGTTTAAAATTTTCCAGTAATGAAGTGTTAAAGTTAAGGCTCCAGTAGCAACATTAACTCATATTGCATACATGCAGCATCTTCCCTTCCTGCCTTTCTTGCTAAATGGTTACCAGTAACTTAATATAATTCTGTTTATATTAAATATGTCACAAAATGTACAGCAT
>NW_020667386.1:0-1435 GCF_002925995.2 Terrapene triunguis | reverse complement strand
GATTCCACAACCTCCCCAGGCAATTTATTCCAGTGCTTAACCACTGATAGTTAGGAAGTTTTTCCTAAAGTCCAACCTAAACCACCCTTGCTGCAATTTAAGCCCATTGGTTCTTGTCCTATTCTCAGAGGTTAAGAACAACAATTTTTCTCCCTCCTCCTTGTAACAACCTTTTAATGTCCTCTCTGTCGTCTCTTCTCCAGACTAAACAAACCCAATTTTTTCAATCTTCCCTCATTCATGTTTTTTAGACCTTTAATCATTTTTGTTGCTCTTCTCTGGACTTTCTCCAGTTTGTCCACATCCTTCCTGAAATGTGGCATCCAGACTGGACACAATTCTCCAGTTGAGGCCTAATCAGCGCGGAGTAGAGCGGAAGAATTACTTCTCATGTCTTGCTTACAGTACTCCTGCTAATATATCCCAGAATTATGTTTGTTTGTTTGTTAACCTAACAAACACACACACACCACACTACACACACTGTTGACTCATTTAGCTTGTGGTCCACTATGACCCTCAGATCCCTTTCTGCAGTACTCCTTCCTAGGCAGTCATTTCCCATTTTGTATGTGTGCAACTGATTGTTCCTTCCTAAGTGGAGAACTTTGCATTTGTCATTATTGAATTTCATCCTATTTACTTCAGACCATTTCTCCAGTTTGTCCAGATCATTTTGAATTTTAATCCTATCCTCCAAAGCACTTGCAACCTCTCCCAGCTTGGTATCATCCGCAAACTTTATAAGTGTACTCTCTCTAACATTATCTAAATCATTGATGAAGATATTGAACAGAACCAGACCCAGAACCGATCCCTGCAGGACCCCACTCGTTATGCCCTTCCAGCATGACTGTGAACCACTGATAGCTACTCTCTGGGAACAATTTTCCAACCAGTTATGCACCCACCTTGTAGTAGCTCCACCTAGGTTGTATTTCCCTAGTTCGTTTATGAGAAGGTAATGCGAGACAGTATCAAAAGCCTTATTAAAGTCAAGATATACTACATCTACCACTCCCCTCCCCCCCCATCCACAAGGCTTGTTACCCTGTCAAAGAAAGCTATCAGGTTGATTTGACCCTATTTGTTCTTGACAAATCCATGCTGACTTATTTATCACCTTATCTTCTAGGAGTTTGCAAATTGATTGTTTAATTATTTGCTCCATTATCTTTCCGGGTACAGAAGATAAGCTGACTGGTCTGTAACCCCCGGGTTGTCCTTATTTCCCTTTTTATAGAGGGGCACTATATTTGCCCTTTTCCAGTCTTCTAGAATGTTTCCCGTCTTCCATGACTTTTCAAAGATAATTGCTAATGGCTCAGATATCTCCTCAGTCAGCTCCTTGAGTATTTTAGGATGCATTTCATCAGGCCCTGGTGATATGAAGACATCTAACTTGTCTAAGTAATTTTTGACCTGTTCTTTCCCT
>NW_020667385.1:0-6817 GCF_002925995.2 Terrapene triunguis | reverse complement strand
ACGTGATATGGAAGCAAGCTCATCACCTGTTGCAAGAGCCCTGGGGGGTTTAATGGCTGTGCAGAGTGGAAAGGAAAAGAGACCTATTCTCTATCCCATCATGACCACGTTGCACTGAGTTTGTCGAACACATGAGCTCCTAAGCAAGAGATGAGTACCTGTGAGTCCTGGGATGGAAGTGTCTTCCCTCGGAATCCCCTTCAGGTAGCCGTGTCCCACACCTCTCTCACCTGAGCATTTTCAGCAGCATCCCATGCCAAGAGCCGAAACAGGGGTATGCACCATTTATAATATAGCTCTGTGCAATCCCAGTGGAGTTTACTCACTCTCTAGTGAATAAACATTTCATTCAGCGTCTACTGGAGAAGCAGCATCTGAATGTAAACAGCCTGAAGACAAGCCTGTCTGCACTTCCGTGTTCTTTATCCATGTTTAGGAGTAAACGGTAATTAAGTAACCTTCCCGAAGGGAGATGAGCACTCTTGGTCTCTGTGCTGAGTCAGAGAGGAATTGGCTGCTCTGTGCACTTGTGTATATTGAGAAATTATAGTTGATTAGTAAGAAAAAACAGGGAAAATGTCTAGCTCTCCATAAGATCTAATACCCTGTAAATGCCCAGGATGGCTGGGTAGATAGTAGACAGTACCATCTGGAGAAAGATGCATGAGGGGAGAAAGGAACACTATCTGCAGACACACAGGGCTGTTGCTAAGAGATCAGAGATCAGTAATTATCATCATACTATGTAGCACCTTTCCTTGAAAGATCTTCAAAACACCTAGCAAAGGAAAGTCACTATGAATATATCCCCATTATACTGATGGGTAAACTGAGACACAGGGAGAGGTGACTTGGCTAAGGTCACACAGAGAATGACAGACAGAACCGAGGGTCCTGTATTCCATGCTGTGACCACAATCTCTCCATTAGTAGCTGAGCGCATAGCAAGAGGGAAGTGGACTCAGGTCTAGCAGGGCCTGTTCATTGAGTGGGTGTGACACACTTCCCTGGGATGCAACATAGAGATGGGGTACCTCTAAGCCCACTGGCATACCAGTCTGGGCTATCTCTCACACTGTGTGGCTGTGACAAGCTGCAATCCTCTCCAAGTCATCCACTTACACAGCCATACACAGACAGGGACACACCCAGCTGCAGTTACATGAATGCTTTCACTTGCCAGTTCATCACATCTCCCTAGGATCCCAGAGCTGTATTATCTTGCCCTGGTCAAAAGCCTGATGAGTGCAAGTTTATTACCCAGTCTGCCCATCCATCATTGTGGAGAGGACAATGCACCAGCCCCTGTTCCTGAGCAGATTTCCCTTTTACATTTCAAACAACACAATGTTTTAGGTTAAAAAAAGTATAAAACAGATTTATTAACTACAGAAAGATGGTTTTTAAGTAATAGCAAACAGATCAAAGTTGGTTACCTAAGAAATAAAGAAAATTGCATTCTATGTTCTATACAGTAGACAGGATTTGAATCAAGCAGTGTCTCACCGTGATGGTAAAAATCGTCCACCAGTCTTCTATACACAGGCTAGAATTCCCTTCAGCCTGGGAGCACATCCCCAGTTCAGTCCTTCTTCCTAAGGTGTTTCCAAGTATTGAGTTGTGGGGGTAATGAGGCCAAGTGATGATGTCGCTTCCCCATTTTATAGCTTCTTCATGTGGAGGGAAATTCATTTTCCCAAGCAAAAGTCCCCAGCACAGTTCATAGAAAAATACAGGCAGAAAATGGAGTCCAGTGTCACACCAGTTGGTCCCATTTGACGAGTCATAGCATGGGACATTACCCATATCCTGGCTACAGTGTTCACAGGAAACTCTACCAGGGGTGGATAAGCTTCTTCTAAGGCCTATCATGTTTCTTAGGGCTTGGCTACACTGGTGCTCTACAGCGCTGTAACTTTCTCGCTCAGGGGTTTGAAAAAACATACCTCCCAGCTTGTCTAGGAGCTCGTCAGGCCTGGGCATGTGGTAGGCATCGGCTACAGTGATGGCATTGAGCTTCCGATAGTCCACACAGAACCGGATCGACCCGTCCTTTTTGGGGACCAGCACCACCGGCGAGGCCCAAGGGCTGGAAGATGGCTGGATCACCCCCAAAGCCAGCATGTCATTGACCTCTCTTTCCAGGTCCTGAGCAGTTTTCCCTGTGACCCGGAAGGGGGGGCATTTTATAGGCGGGTGCGATCCTGTCTGCACCCGGTGGACAGTCAGATTAGTGCGTCCAGGCTGGTTGGAAAACAGCTGTTTGTACAGATGCAGCACCCCTCTGATCTCAGCTTGCTGGGCCGGGGTCAGCCGATCAGAGAGGGGAATTGCTTCCAGGGGGGAACCAGCTCTTGTCCCAGGGAATAGATCTACTAAAGGGTCATCTCCCTGCCCCTCCCAGTGTCCACACACAGCCAACACCACATTCCCCCTGTCGTAATATGGCTTCATCATATTCACATGGTACACCCGGTGGTGATGTGCCCGGTTCGACAGCTCCACCACATAGTTTACCTCATTTAGTTGCTTGACGACCTTGAAGGGCCCTTCCCAGGCGGCCTGGAGTTTGTTTTTCCTCACGGGGATGAGGACCATCACCTGGTCCCCAGTGGCGAAGGCGCGGGCCCCTGCTGTGCGGTCATACCAGACCTCCTGCCTCCTCTGGGCTCTGGCCAGATTCTCCCTGGCCAGGCCCATGAGCTCGGCAAGTCGTTCCCGGAAGGTCAGGACATACTCCACCACCGACTCTCCATCAGGAGTGGCCTTCCCCTCCCATTCGTCTCTCATTAGGTCTAGGGGCCCCCTTACCCGCCTTCCATATAACAGTTCGAAAGGCGAAAACCCGGTAGACTCCTGGGGTACCTCCCTGTACGCGAACAGCAGGTGAGGTAAGTACTTGTCCCAGTCCTGCGGGTGCTGGTTCATAAATGTTTTTAGCATCATCTTTAGTGTCCCGTTGAACCTCTCCACCAGCCCGTTGGATTGGGGGTGATACGCTGAGGCCCAGTTGTGCCGGACCCCACATCTCTCCCTCAAGCACCGGAGTAGGGCTGACATGAAGTTGGACCCTTGGTCTGTTAAGACTTCCTTGGGAAACCCCACTCGGCTGAAAATGGTCAGCAGCGCATCTGCCACAGTGTCTGCTTCGATGGACGATAAGGGCACTGCCTCGGGGTAGCGGGTGGCGAAATCTACCACCACCAGAATGTATTTCTTCCCTGACCGGGACGTCTTGCTGAGACGTCCCACTATGTCCATGGCCACCTTCTGGAAAGGCTCCTCTATGATGGGCAAAGGTCTCAACGCCGCTTTCCCCTTGTCCCGGGCCTTCCCCACCCTCTGACAGGGGTCACAGGATCGGCAGTACTGTCGGACGTTGGTAAAGACCCCAGGCCAGTAAAAGTTCTGTAGCAGCCTCTGCCTGGTGCACCGGATTCCCTGGTGCCCTGCGAGAGGGATGTCATGGGCCAGGTACAGTAGCTTGTGGCGAAACTTCTGGGGAACCACCAGCTGCCTCCTGACCCCCCAGGACTCCACTTCCCCTGGCGGAGCCCACTCTCGGTATAGGAATCCCTTCTCCCACAGGAACCTCTCCTTGCAACCTCTCATCATGGTCTGTACCACACTGAGGTCAGCCAGGTCCCTTAGCTTCCGCAGGGAGGGGTCCTTCTGCAACTCGGCCTGGAACTCGGCAGCTGGGGAAGGGACGGGAACCTGCTCCCTCTCGTCGGCTGGGTCAGAAGCCACAGCCACCCCGAGCCTTGTCCTTGGGTGTTCCCTCCCCACCAGGGTAGGGTTCTGTGCCTCCGATGTGACATCCTTCTCAAGGTCAGGGCGTAGTGCCCCTCGCCGGCTCTGGCTACGGGTCACGACTAAGGCGGTCTGGGGGTTGCTTGGCCAGTCCTCTAGGTCCCCCACCATCAACACCTCAGTTGGAAAATGGTGGTGCACTCCCACGTCCTTGGGGCCCTCCTCGGCCCCCCATTTCAGGTGTACCCTCGCCACTGGAACCTTGAATGGGGTCCCGCCCACTCCTGTCAGGGTCAGGAAGGTGTTGGGCACCACCCGATCTGGGGCCACAACCTCGGGCCGGGCCAGTCTCACCTCTGCGCCCGTGTCCCAGTATCCATAAACTTTCTTCCCATCCACCTCCAGGGGAACAAGGCACTCGCTCCGCAGGGGCAGCCCCGCGCCCACCCTGTAAACGGAAAACTTTGAGTCCGGAGCATCCGGCCCCCCAGAGAAGCTGGCCTGGGGCCCCTCTCTCTCTTGAGCAGTTGATAAGTTGCCAGCCCCCCTTGCCTGGGAAGCCGGCCCCTCGTCCGTCTGGGCCGCTACCAAGTTAACCCGGTGTGGGTTCGGTCTGCTCAGTCTGTCCTTGAACTTGGGGCACTGGGCCCGAATGTGGCCTCTTCGGCCGCAGTAATAGCAGCTCATGTCCCGTGGGTCCCCTCGAGCCGGTCGGTTGTCCCTGATGCTGGGCATTCCCCTTGGGAGGGGATTCCCCATATTCCCCCTTTGGGAGGTACCCGGGTGACTCTCTCTCTGCATCACGGCGGGCCTGTTCCTTTGGGACTCCTCCCTGCCAGCCCCTGACCGGCTCTTCACAAACTCATCGGCCAGCCGCCCTGCGTGTCGCGGGTTCTCTGGCTTTTTGTC
This sequence comes from Terrapene triunguis, assembly GCF_002925995.2. Taxonomy (NCBI): domain Eukaryota; kingdom Metazoa; phylum Chordata; order Testudines; family Emydidae; genus Terrapene; species Terrapene triunguis. The sequence continues at coordinate 2,155 of NW_020667385.1, read as the reverse complement.
CCTCAACCATAGCCTCAGATCGGATGGGCACCGCTCATACAGTTGCTCCAGTACCAGCAGTTTAACCAGGTCCTCCTTCATCTGGGCCCCATCTGCCCACTTGCTGGCGTATCCCTCCATGCGGACGGCTAGTTGCAGATATGAGATCTCAGGGGTTTTATCCTGACTCCGGAACCTTTCCCGGTACATCTCAGGAGTCAGCCCAAACTCACGTAGCAGGGCCTTTTTGAATAGTTCGTAGTCCCCTTTCTCCGCCTCTTCCAGTTGGCGGTACAATGCTACGGATTTGGGGTCCAGTAAGGGGGTGAGAACCCGGAGTCTGTCCGCAGGATCAACCTGGTGCAGCTCGCAGGCCGTCTCAAAGGCATCCAGGAAGTCATCCATGTCCTCCCCCTCCTTACGTGGGGCCAGGATGCACTTATCAAAGCTCCATGCAGTCCTGGGTCCCCCCTCACTCACCGCAGTCGGGGTCTTGCGGCCCTTCAGCCTCGCCAGCTCCAGTTCATGATGCCTCAGCCTCTCTCTCTCTTCATGCTGCCTCTGTCTCTCATTCTCCTCCCGTTCATGATGCCTCTGTCTCTCTTTCTCCTCCCGTTCATGCTGTCTCTGTTGTTCACGATCCTCCAGCTCTCTCAGTTTTAGCTCTATCTCCCATTCCAGCCCATTCCGCTCCACGGATGCCACGCGTGGCCGGGAGGATCCCCTGCTGGCCGGCGAGTGTCGCCGGGAGGATCCCCTGCTGGCCAGGGGGGTCACTGCGCCCTCGGTATTTGTTGGGCTCCTCCCAGCCCTTCCCCTAGGCATAGGAAGGAGGGGTCTCGGGAAGCCCTCAGCAGCCGGCTGACCACTCCCAGATGGGACAGACACTGGGGCCTGCGCTGCATTTGCCAGGCTGCTTCCCTCAGCGACAGGGACCAGTTCATTCGAGCGATCTCCCTTCTCCAGCTGGGCAATGAGCTGTTCTTTGGTGAGCCTCCCAACGCGCACCCCTCTCTGCTTGCACAGCTCCACCAGGTCGCTCTTAAGCCGCTTGGCATACATCTTCCTGCTCGCCACTCACAGGCCTGTGTGCTCACCGCTCCCCACAGTCTCCAGGGGGACCCCTAGTGTGCCAGCCCTTTTCGAGGTCACCACCTCTCTGCCAGGGTCGAGCTGCAGACTCCTCCGCCCCGGGACCACTCGCTGCGATCCCCCGGGGGACCCTGTTACTGCAAAGGTCCTTCTCGCTGGTCACACATTCCCAGGGGTGATAACCATCTCTCTCTGACTCTTCAGCACGCCTGGTCCCCGTCAATCCCCCTTCGTTTTACTTCTCCCCAGTCACTTACTGCAGGAAGCGCCGTCCACAGGGTGCAGTAGATCCCACCCCTGCCACCAGTTGTCACGGAGTATGGGGGAGTCAGGGCCCCGCACCCCTCTTCCTGAGATTGACTGTGACTCTCAACCAGCCAGTAAAACAGAAGGTTTATTAGATGACAGGAATACAGTCTCAAGCAGAGAGTGTAGGTATGACCAGAACCCCTCAATTAGGTCCTTCTGGGAGGTTCAGGGAGCTTAGACCCCAGCTTGGGGTTCCCTGCATTGCACCACCCAGCCTAGCCCTGAGAAAAACAAAAAAACTCCTTCCTCCCCTAGCAGCTCCTCCCTCCTTTGTTCAGTCTCCCAGGTAGAAGGTGTTACTTCTCCCAAGTGAGATAAAGATCGCTTTCAAACCAACACAATTCTTTTATTAAAAAACAACAACTGGAGGAGAGAGTCAAGCCAAAAAAAAAAACCCATCAGCAGTGAGGGAGATGAGAGAATGGAAGATGTCAGGAGGAGGAGGGGTCCCAGGATGGCTAAAGATTTGTGTATGCCCACAGATCATATCCAACCATCTCCTTTGAAGTAGAATGCAGCGGGTACTGTACTTCAGCAGGGCCAAAGTGCAGAGGGATGAGTGTTGAGTGCCGTGGGTAGTGAGAGTCCGCAGTGCTGGTCTGTGAGGGGGGAGAAGTGGAATGCCGTGGGTATACACTGGAGCCAGGAGGCTGATAAGAGTGTGTGGGCGGTGTATGGGGCGAGTATGGGAAAGAGTTTTGCAACAGTGGATGCAGGGGAGGGAGGGCGTGGAGCTGCTCGGTTTGAAGAGCTAGTATTGCCTGGAGTGTGTCTG
>NW_020667384.1:0-3840 GCF_002925995.2 Terrapene triunguis | reverse complement strand
CCCCACCCCCGGCCCCACCTCAACTCCGCCCCTTCCCTGCCTCCTCCCCCCAGGCTCTCAAGCCTAGGAGGGAGGGGGAGAAGTGGTGCCCGCGCCGCGGCCACTCGGGATCTCCCCCTCCCTCCCAGGTTTGAGAGCCTGGGAGGGAGAGCGAGTAGTGGCGCGCAAGCGGCAGCAGCAGCGGAGCTGAGCTAGGGCGGCCGGGGCACATTTTTAGGGGCGGCATTCTGGCGCCGGCCATGCCGCCCCTAAAAATGTGCCGCCCCAAGCACCAGCTTGTTTTGCTGGTGCCTAGAGCCGGCCCTGAGTCTGGTTCAATGGAGAGAGCACTGGTCTGGGAGTCAGGAGGCATAGACCCTTTTTCTGGCTGTATCATCAATCTGCGATCTCACTGCGGGCAAGTTGCTTCACTTCTCTGTGCCTCAGGTGCCCTTCCTGTGCTTTGTCTGTTTGATCTATTTAGACTGTCAGGTCTTCAGGGCAATGACTGTCTCTTGCTATATGTTTGTACAGTGCCTCGTCACAATAGGGTTCTGATCTTGGTTGAGGCCTTTTTATGCAATTGGAATGCAAATTAATGACAATAATCATTCGATTGCCAGAAGAGTCTCTGGAGAAATCTGTACTGGAAGAAGTAGAGCTGGTTGGGAATTTTCCATCGGAATGCATTTCTGAGGCTCAAAAAGAGCAAAATCAAATTTCCCACTGAGAGCATCAAAATCACCGCTCTGCCATTCCTCACCTGGAAGGCTCTTTTCAAAGTCACTTTCCCTTCGTGGTCAGAAAATTAAATTGACAAGAGCCTTCCGGGGTGCCAGAAACTGAGCACCCCAGCTCTCCAAGGGCTGAAGGGTTTTTGTCTCTTTCTCCTCGTCCTGTGAAAAATTTTGCATTTTTGAAACAAGATGGGGAACTGAAGCATAGAGATATTAAGTTTATGTCTACACTAGCACTTTTGTTGCTATAACTTATGTTGTTCGGGGTGAAAAATCACGCCCTCCCCCGGGTGTCATAAGTTACACGAACAGCAGCACCAGTGTGGACAGCGCTATGTCAGCAGGAGACGCTCTCCCACTGACATAACTACCGCTGCTTGTTGGTGGTGGTTTAATTATGTCGATGGGAGAGCTCTCTCCCATTGGCATAGAGCAGCTACAGGGGAGATCTGACAGTGGCGCAGCTGCATTAAATAACTAATAGGTATATCTCCATATATTATTATCTCAGACCTGAAAGGGACTTGAAAGGTCATCAGTCATTGGTACAGCTGTGCCGCTGTGAGGTCTCTAATGTTGACATGGCCTAAGTGACTTGTTCACAATCACCCAGGAAATCTATGGTGAAGCAGGAAATTGATTCTAGGTCTGCGAAGTGCTAAGCCAATGCCCTAATCATTGGAGAACATTTCCTCTCTATGGATGTGAGCTTTACCTCATAAGAACATAAAAACTCTCATACTGGGTCAGACAATGGTCCATCTTGCCCAGTATCCTGTCTTCTGACAGCAGCTCATACCAGAGCTTCAGGGGGAGTGTGCAGAACAGAGCAATTATGAAGTGATCCTCCATCTGTCCTCCACTCCCAGCTTATCATAGTCAGAGGTTTAGGTTTGCCCCAAGCATGGAGAGGCGTCCCTGACCATCTTGGCTAATAGCCATTGATGGACCTATCCTCCATGAACTTATCCAGGTCTTTTTTGAATCCATTTATACTTTTGGCCTTCCCAACATCCCATGGCAATGAGTTCCATAGGTTCTTTGTGCATTGTGTGAAGAAGTACTTCCTCTTTTTTGATTTAAGCCTGCTGCCTATTAATTTCATCAGGTGTCCCCTGTTTTTGGCATTGTGGAAAAGGGTAAATAACACTTCTCTATTCACTTCTTTCCACACCAGTCATGATTTTATAGACCTCTATCATATCCCTCCTTAGTTATCTCTTTTCTAAGACGAACAGCCCTAAACTCCTTAGTTTTTCCTCATATGGAATCCATTCCATATCCTTGATTATCTTTGTTGCCCTTCTCTGAACCTTTTCCAATTCCATTATATCCTTTTTGAGATGGGGTGACCAGAAGTGGACACAGTATTCAAGGTATGGGTACACCATGAATTTATATAGTGGCATTATGATATTTTCTGTTTTATTTTCTATCCATTTTCTAATAGTTCCTAACATACTGTTAGCCTTTTGACCCCTGCTGGCATTGAGTGGATGTTTTAAGAGAACTATCTTTGATGTCTCCAAGAACTCTTTCTTGGATGGTAACAACTAATTTAGAACCCATTATTGTATATGTGTAGTTGGGATTACTTTTCCAGTGTGCTTTACTTTGAACTTATCATTGAATTTCACTGGCCATTACCCAGTTTTGTGAGATCCCTTTAACTCCTTATACTCTTCTTTGGATTTAACTATCTTTAATAATTTTGTACAATCTTCAAACTTTGCCATTTCACTATTCACCTTCTTTTCCAGATCATTTATGAATGAATATGTTGAACAGCACAAGTCCCAGTACAGATCCTTGGAGGAACCCACTTAGACCTCCTCCACTTATTTCAATTTTCTCTGTTAAAATAATGATGGTGATTGAAAATTGGGGTTTTCAGAAATGCTTAGCAAGCCCTGGCCTAACTGCTTGTAGACTTCAATGGGAGCTGAATCAACACTGAGCACTTTTGAAAATCCCACCTATAAAGCCAATTTGTTGTTTGTTTCAGCCATCACAGCCGTTAAAATAACAAAAGATCCCCCTCAAGCCTGTGTATTAAATTGTACCATTTTTACCATAATTCTGCCTATCACAGTTGAGTCTCAAATATTGCACACCATTTTTTATCTTAATGATAGAAAACACATCTTGGCTGTAGTGAGATTTAGGTGTCGCATCTACGTATATTCAAGTTTTTTTTTCCTTTTGTCAATGCGAGAAGTTATTGACAAAATATTTGCAAACTGAACACACGTACCCTTAGGGTCCTGCACGAATGCTGCAGCTGGGAGCATGGTTGTCAGTGCAGGTAAATAGACACTTGCTAGCTGCACTTGAGCTAGCATGCTAAAAGTAGCAGTGTAACCAAGGTAGCACAGGCAGCAGCTCAGGCTAGTACAAACTCGCCTGGACCCCCTGAGCACATACTCAGGTGGCTAGCCAAAGTTGCCATCTGTGCTACACCAGCTACACTACTATAGCGTGCTGGCACATATGTTTACCTGTGCTCGGGAGCATGCTCCCAGCTGCCATGTAGACATACCCATAGAAACACTGGAGAACTATAAATAGGGTAATTTGAGAGAAAATATACATATACCTTTCACTTCCCGCCGATGCTTTGAACTCTGAGACATTTTTGGAAGGACTGAGTCCCTCCAATGTCCCTCTTCAATAGAGATATGCATATACCTTTCTAAAAATACACTCTGGTTCAAACACAAGTTGTCGGGCTAGATGCAGGAACCACTGGGGGAAATCCCATAGCCTGTGTTATGCAGGAGGCCATACTAGATGATCTGGCCTTAAAATCATGGAAAATCTTGCAATTGACACTGTTTTTTACTGTAGTGTGGGAAACTGGAGTAATGAAGAGAACAGCAGAAGGGGTTCATTAGTGGAAATTGGTATTGCTCATGTCCTTCCCCTGTGATTACTGGATGAAACTAAAGGTAGCTTCACAGGTGAAAAGTCTTAGTGGAAATTTCACTAGAAAATTTTCCTCTGATTCTGATAGGTTCCATTTGGCAGCTACAGTAGAACCTCAGAGTTACGAACACCCCAGGAACAGAGATTGTTCATAACTCTGAAATGTTTGTAATTCTGAACAAAACATTATAGTTCTTTC
>NW_020667383.1:0-1165 GCF_002925995.2 Terrapene triunguis | reverse complement strand
TGCTGGGGAGTCCGCATTGAATGTCGGGGAGTCTGTGTTGTGGTGTTGGAATAACTCGTGGTAAACATCTCACTGACTTGTGGTCATGGCCCCGCTGGGTTCAGCAGGGGAATGCGCTAGCCTGCCCTCACCTGAGAACTGCGTTAGAGCTCTGGTCTTGGTCCTGGTGCTCGGTCTGGTCTCTACTGGCCATTAGTGTGTGTGATGAAAGCACCGTTCCGAAAAGGAGCAGACGTTGGAGATGTTGGGGAACTGGGGAACATTGCCCGTCGCTTGTTTGTGTGTCATGTGTCAGCCGGGTTGGCTGAGTTCCTGGCTTTTGCAAAAGCTCCTGATGCTGCCTAGGGCCCAGGCTCTGGAGGTTGTTCAGGGCTCCCAAGCTTTGCCAGCACTCTCACTGGGTGATAGCAGAGCGAGCGCTGACTCGGCCGGCTGCTGCAGCACGGGCTTCCCACAACCGAAGTGGCATTTTCCTGGGGCTAGAGACCAGGTCCCCCAAACTAGAGCTTCCCACTTGTCTCTAATCACCATTTCTTACTAAAGGGCATCTAATCTAGGGCTACCATATGTCCGGATTTCCCCGGACATGTCCGGCTTTTCGGTCTATAAATAGCCGTCCGGGGGGGATTTTTAAAAATCTAAAAATGTCCGGGATTTCCCCCCGGTCGGCTATTTATAGATAGAAAAGCGGCGGCCAAGCACCGCTGGGCACCCAAAGCCCCTTCCCGGCTCCCCCCATCCCCTGCAGCCTTACCACGCTGTCCGGCCTGCAGCTATCTTCCCCCTCCTCCCCTCCCCTGAACGCTCCGCCCCCCTGCTCCTCCCCCTCCCCTGCTTCCCGCGAATCAGATCTTCGCGGGAAGTCTGAAAAGAAGCAGGGGCAAGCGGGAAGCAGCAGCAGGTAAGCTGGGGCGGGGGGACGCGAGGAGGAGAGCTCTGGGGAGGCGCGGCCCTGGCCGAGCGGCTCCCTCTGGCCCGGGCTGAGTGGTGGCCCCAGCGGCTCCGGCCCAGCTTGGGCCCCAGGGCGGCAGCCCCGGTTCCAGCCAAGCGCGCCAGGCCGGCACCGGCCGGCACCGGCCGAGCACCCCCGGCCTGGCCCGGCTCGGGCCCCAGCAGCGCCGGCTCCGGCAGCTCGGGCCCCAGCAGCGCCGGCCCTGGTTCCGGC
>NW_020667382.1:0-1356 GCF_002925995.2 Terrapene triunguis | reverse complement strand
GAAATGTCACAGTGTTGTAATTATAGGGGTTCTGACCCAAAAATGAGGTTGGGGGGACTGCAAGGTTACTGGGGGGCGGGGTTGTTGTGGTACTGCTACCCTTACTTCTGTGCTGCTGCTGGCAGCGGCACTGCCTTCAGAGCTGGGCAGCTGGAGAGCGGTGGCTGCAGGCCGGGAGCCCAGCTCTGAAGGAAGCGCTGCCGCCAGCAGCAGCACAGAAGTAAGGATGGTATGGTATGGTATGGTATTGCCACCCTTACTTCTGCGCTGCTGCCTGCAGAGCTGGGCCCTCAGTCAGCAGTCGCCATTCTCCAGCCAACACTCTCCGGCCGCGCAGCTCTAACCCCCCTAAAATAACCTTGCAACCCCCCTGCAATGCCCTTTTGGGTCAGGACCCCCAATTTGAGAAATGATGGTCTCCCTCATGAAATCTGTATAGTATAGGGTAAAAGCACACAAAAGAGCAGATTTCAGGCTCTGCCAGTTAGCATCCTCATGCCAACAATGCTTGCTTGTATAGTTTTAGGTACCAAAGACAATGAAGCCAAAGAACATACGTTGCACCAATCAGGGTTTGCACTCAATCTTTCTATTGATAAAAACTGTAGCAGCAAAGAAGCAAACAGCTCCAAAACCTAAAAGCATCTGAAATAGTGGAAGATCTGCATCACACACAAATAGAAGCAGCACAGAAAACAAAACATTTGGCTAGCAGTGGGCTGCAAAGGAAGACAGGCAATGAATATATTGTGGGAGAAAACATGAGCAAGGCAAATGGGCAACATACAGTAATATATGTGCTTATTGCCATATGGAAAAAAGCAACAGAAACAATTCTATAATGTAGGACCAGATTTTCAAAACTCAGCACCTAGAACTGGGACCAGTTTTCCAAATGTGCTCAGCTCCCATTCACACATGTAAACAAAGGCCAGGTTTCAAAAGCTGCTGAGCTTCCTGCAGCTTCCACTGTGACCCTGTTAGCCATAGCGCCATACACCCAATATGCTGAACTCTCTTGAAAATTTGACCCAGCCAGCCAGAACGTCAGGCTTCATCCAGGGCTCAGGCTATTGGCCAAATGTGAGCAGTTATGTCCAAGACTTCATAAGCCAGGAAAATATATGAAATGAGTGTGTAGCAAAACAAACAAATCAACTGATGAATGAAATATCGGATTAACCCTGGAGAGAGCATGGCATGGATTTATGTCCAGTGGGAAATCCAGGCTGCCTTGTGATGGGTGATTGCTATTCAGTGTGACAGCCCCAGACCAGTGGGGTACAGGAGTCTGGTAGAGGGCAAATACACTGGTCACTGGATGAGTAGTTTTCTGTTCCCTGAGTGACCAGAGCA
>NW_020667381.1:0-1031 GCF_002925995.2 Terrapene triunguis | reverse complement strand
CGCTCCCCCGTCGACTCCGCTTCCGCCTCTCGCTGCAGTGGAGTTCCGGAGTCGACGGCAGAGCGATCGGGGATCAATTTTATCGTGTCTACACTAGACGCGATAAATCGATCCCCGATAGATCGATCACTACCCGATCCGGCAGGTAGTGTAGACGTACCCTTAGATGCCTAAATACAGACTTAGATTTAGGCACTGAGGCCCTAGACAACCATGTAAATAGATGCCTGTAGCCAGTGGGGAGGGGTCGTCTGCTTGGCTCTCTTTGCAGCTTTGGGGTCTAAATCTATATTTTGGCCCCCATCGGTGGCCTGATTTTCAAGGCTACTAAGCACTCCTTAGTGTCAATGGGAGCTGGGTGCTCATTCCTTTTGGGATCAGGTCATTAAACAGAAAGGACCTGTGGGTATTACCTTCATCCCCACTGACTCTGTGCAAAGGTTTCCCCGAATATCGAAGCAAAATGTCACTTTTCCACGATCACCAGTTCATTGTATTAACTAGGGCTGCCAACTTTCTAATGGCACAAAACCGAATACCCCCGGCCCTCCCACTCCTCAAGACCCCGCCCATGCTCCACCCCTTCTCCGAGGCCCTGCCACCGCTCGCTCCAACCCCCTTCCCTCCATCGCTTGTTTTCCCCCACCCTCACTCACTTTCACTGGGCACGGGCAGGGGGTTGGGATGCGGGAGGGGGGTGAGGGCTTTGGCTGGGGGTGCAGGCTCTGGGGTGGGGCCGGGGATGAGAGGTTTGGGGTGTGGGAGACGGCTCCAGGCTTAGGCAGGGGGTTGAGGTGCAGGGGGGCATGGGCTTTGGGCTGGGGGTGCAGGCTCCAGGTGGGGCCAGAAATGAGGGGTTAAGGGTGTGGGAGAGGGCTCCAAGCTGGGGACTGGGGGGGGCTCAGGGCTGGGGCAGGGATTGGGGTGCTGGGAGGATGTGGGGGTACGGGCTCAGGGAGGGAATGTGGGTGCGGGAGGGGGCTTCGAGCTGGGGCAGGGGATTGTGGGGGCTCAGGGCTGGGGCAGGGGTT
>NW_020667380.1:0-1282 GCF_002925995.2 Terrapene triunguis | reverse complement strand
CAAACTCCCTCCCAGACCCAGCACCCCTCCCACACCCCAACCCCCTGTGCCAGGTCAGAATCCCCTCCTGCACCCAAACTCCCTCCCAGACACTGCACCCCCATCCCTTGTCCCAGCCTGGAGCCCCCTCCTGCACAAACTCCCTCCCAGAGCCCGCACCCCTCACCCTCTCCTGCACCCCAACACTCTGCCCCAGCCTGGAGCCCCCTCTTGTACCCAAACTCCCTCCCAGAAAGAAACTAATATAACAGCTGTTCTAAGGTAAGAAGTCGGTGATTTTGAATTAACTTAACTCTACGCTACTTGTTTTAAGACTGAAATGTAACCACAGAACGGCTTTATGTTAATTAAAAGGCAAGTTTAATATAGAGTTGATAGCCTCGATGCCATAATTGTGATCATTTTGTTTTAAATTAGGAACATGACTTGTATACAGGGGCCCCACAAAATCTAATAGCCCCGGGGCCACAGGAGAGTTAATCCAGCCCTGAGCATCAGTGCTCGCAACCCAAAGGAAATAGCTCTCCCCTTCAAGGGGCACGGCTATCACTGTGTTTCTACAACACCGCCTCTGTTGGGGGCTATCACCCCTGGATGAAAACGTTCATCTTTTCAGTTTCAGAAAATGGATGGACCTTGGCTTTAACCCAACACTGTGTGAGCATGTTCAGACGCTGCAATTCTCAGCTAATCTCACGTCTGCAGCACGGAGAAGAAAAGTCATGGCCAGAAGCAATGCGGGAGGGAGGGGAGAAGAGGAGGGGTCACATGACCACCCCCCAGATTTCTGCCAGGGTTTGCCAGCCGGGACCCTGCGCAGCAGCTCCTGGAGCTGGTGAGCTGCAAGCTGTGACCATGGGGAGAGGCAGCAGAAAACAGCTGGGAGCTGCAAGGAGAGGCTGCTGGGGGTAAAGGAGGGGAGTGGCTCACGCTGTTGGGGGGGGAGGATCTTTAAATTGTGCTCCCCCCACACTATCAGCCAGTACCAGTTGTCTCTGGTCATGGCCTTCAGACCCAAAAACACAGCCCTCCACGGCTCTCAGCCTGCTAAGGTCTAAAAGTGTGCCGCAATGTGTGACAAGGACCCAAAGTGAGGGGAACACCCAAAAAATGGCTCACGCCGGAAACTTAACATGCTACCGGGTCCATTCCTTTGTGTCAGTGACTCTTTCCGTCACCCCAAGTTCATGAATGTGCATTTCTGAGGTAAATGATTTTCAGCAACAGAAGTGAGCGGGGAGGGACACGACATTTTTGTGGGAGGTAGGAAACTTTGGGACTA
>NW_020667379.1:0-1078 GCF_002925995.2 Terrapene triunguis | reverse complement strand
AAGAACCAGGGGTCACCCGATGAAATTAACAGGCAGCAGGTTTAAAACAAGCAAAAAGAAGTACTTCTTCACACAACACACAGTCAACCTGTGAAACTCATTGCCGGGGATGTTGTGAAGGCCAAAAGTATCACTGAGCTCAAAAAGGAATTAGATAAGTTCCTGGAGGATCCATCAATGGCCAAGATGGTCAGGGATGGAACCCCATGCTCTGGGTGTCTCTAAACCTCTGACTGGCAGAAGCAGGGACTGGACGACAGGGGATGGATCACTTGATGATTGCCCTGTTCTGTTCATTCTCTCTGAAACATCTGGCACTGGTCACTGTAGCAAGACAGGATACCGGGCTAGATGGACCATTGGTCTGACCCAGTATGGCCGTTCTTATGTTCTTGCAGGAGGACTGCAAGTCACACTACTAGAGAAAAGAGGCTGCTCCCTAAGGCAGAGAGGAACAACTCACCCCACGTTAGTTTAGGCTGGGTCTCTGCAGATTGACTGATCACATGGAGACCCCTAGGCTGCAGGCAGGCCTAGGAGACCCGCTTACAAATTAAAGTGGCAGCTTGTCAGTTGAACAGTTTTAAGTACACCGCAAACACATGTCTCGACTTTATACAATTTGTGCTCCAAGCTACAGCGGGTGGAAATGTTTCCCGATGGAACGTTTGTCCCTTGGAAAATGCCGTTTCATTGAGATGACGACAACTTGTTTAGCAATGGGGTGGGCGGCACGAAAAAGCGTTTTGATAGGGTCGAAAGGGAATGGTTTGATTTTTCAATTTCCAAATTTATTTGCTGTTATATTATTTAAAAAAGAGTCAAAATTGAAATGAAATGCTTCAGTTTTACGGAAACAGAATACAGCTCGTTAACCTGAAATGACATATCCCCGATCTATCCATCCATACATTCACCTATCCTCCACCCCTAGATCCATTGCTATCTATCCATCCCTAGCTCTCTGTCTATAGATAGACAGGACTTTGACTGGACGATAGCTAGCTAGATACAGATGCCCTAGGGATGGGGTATGGATGGATAGATATTAATTTAGGGGTGCGGTGGATGGGTACAT
>NW_020667378.1:0-1023 GCF_002925995.2 Terrapene triunguis | reverse complement strand
GAGGGTGGGATGGGGATCAGGGTTGGGGCAGGGGGTTGGGATGCAGGAGGAGGTCGGGGTGCAGGCTCTGAGCAGCACTTACTTCGAGCAGCTCCCAGAAGCAGCAGCAGCATGTCCCCCCTCTGGCTTCTATGTGGAGGCACGGCCAGGCGGCTCTGCGCACTGCCCCCTCCGCAGGCGCCACCCCCGCAGCTCCCATTGGCCGTGGTTCCCTGCCAATGGGAGCTACAGAGCCAGCTCTTGGGGCAGGGGCAGTGTGCGGAGTCCCATGGCTGCCCCTACACGCAGGAGCCGGAGGGGGGACATGCCACTGCTGCTGGGAGCCGCAGGGAGCCTGCCTTAGTCCCGCTGCGCCACCAACCAGACTTTTAACAGCCCGGTCAGCAGTGCTGACCAGAGCTGCTTGGGTCCCTTTTCGACCAGGCGTCCGGTTGAAAACTACAGAGCTAGGTCGACATAAGGCAGCTTAAGCTGATTAAGCTCTGTAAGCATCTACACTACAATGTAGCTCCCAGCAATGTAAGTCGCTCGCTATATCGCCTTAACTCCACCTCTGCAACAGGCATAGCAGTTAGGTTGAGGTAGATAGGGCAATGCAGTGTCAGTGTAAACACTGCGTTACTTGCATTGCTTTTTGGCTGTGAGCCCATGCGGGGCTCACAGCCAGAGTCCCCCGCTGCCTAGCACTGACAGCCTTGGCTGTGAGCCCTGGGGTGGGAGCTTGGGCTGTAAGCCCTGGGCAGCGAGGATGGGAGGCATAGGCGCCGACTCCATGGGTGCTCTGGGGTTGGAGCACCCATGGGGAAAAATTAGCAGGCGCTCCACACCCACCAGCAGCCAAGCTCCCCCCTCCTTGCCTTGTCCCCCCCAGCGCGCCGCATCCCCGCTCCTCCCCCTCCCTCCCAGCGCTCGCCCCCCCACTGCCTAACAGCTGTTTGGCGGCGCTTAGGACTTTCCGGGAGTGAGGGGGAGGAGCAGGGATGTGGCACACTCAGGGGAGGAGGCGGAGAAGAGGCGGGGCGG
>NW_020667377.1:0-1258 GCF_002925995.2 Terrapene triunguis | reverse complement strand
TGCAATAAAAATCCCCCTTGCTCTGAAACTTGGCAGAGAAGACATCACAGCCCGGAATGAAGCTTTTCAAAAACATTTCGTCCTTCACCCCTATTCAAGAGAAAGGCAACAGAGCGTGCCTTGTCCCAAATTTCTTTGCTGGACAGTGGAGGACACCTCCCCAGCCCTGCAAGCTTTGAGGTACACACCCTTTAGCCTAAAGATCCCATACGACATCCAGCAAAAATTTTCTTTGGGGGTGGTTAATACCTGCCTCTAAGTTAGCAGAAGCAATCACTTCCGGTCACATGTACACTAGGAGTGCTTTACTGGGATAGCTAAACCAGTACATTATACTGGCAAAGCACTCCTATCATAGACACAGCTTATACTGGCAAAACTGTGCTTTTCCTGATGTAACCACATCTACACTAGGGGCTTCTGCTCACACAGCTATGTAGGTGACAGATCACACTTCTTTGTACACCTGACACAGCTGTGCGGGCAGAAGCCCCTAGGGTACATTTAAATACTGTTGGCTCTCAATGCCTCCAGCCACAATTGGCTCAAACAGGGAGAAGACCGAACTTCAGTGCATTTACCCTCTGCTTTCTTCTTACCCCTACTGCTACTTAGTCTCCAGGTACCTGCGTGCAGATGGGCATTATTCACCCTCCCCCACCCACTTCCCCAAGACAGGGCAGTAATACAGCCCACCCCGCCCACTTCCCTTTCCTGACAGACCTGTGGGCCAGAGCCTATACTTGTTCCCCAAGGGGGGGCAGGAGGGTGGAGGTTGCTCAAAGTTCAAACACTGGCAGCTCTTGGCTATCCCCCCCCCCCATCCCCACTAACAAAGTCCCAGCAGAGCAACCCCAACCTATCTTGGGCCACACTGACCCCCTGGGGGCTTTGCACACAGAGGAGTTAAATCCTTCCCCAGCCACCAGGACTCCCCTGCGTCCCCCTTTCCAACCTGCTCACTCCCCATTACCTTCCAGCCCCCCATCACCCCCCCAGCCCCTTCTCCCCAGCCCCCCATAACTTCCCTCCAGGCCCCTTCCAGTCTCTTCTCCCCAGCCCCCCATCGCCCCTCCCAGTCCCTTCTCCCCAGGCCCCCATCACCACCCCAGTCCCTTCTCCCCAGCCCCCCAGATCACCCCCTCCCAGTCCCCTCTCCCCAGCCCCCCCATCACCCCCTCCCAGCCCCCTCTCCCCAGCCCTCCATCACCCCCCCTCTCCCCAGCCCCCCAGATCACCCCCTCCCAGCCCCCTCTCC
>NW_020667376.1:0-1998 GCF_002925995.2 Terrapene triunguis | reverse complement strand
GGCCACGAAACGGACGGCCATGGCTACCATGCACTGGTTGCGCCCTCCAAGTGACGTGGCACTTTGCACCGAAGAAGCCTGTGAGTTTATTAGCATGAAAATGATCATTGGCAAAGAGCAAGTCCCTCCGTGGGTGCTTTCTGATTAATCCACTGGGACAGGAAAAAGAGCCAGCCTTTCCTTTCTAATGTGTGTGGCTCTGCAAAGTCAGACCCAGAGCATGAAAATCATTGCCTCCCACGTGTAAGTGAACAATTAGCATGAGTATGTATGGCAGACTATAGGAGCAGCATGGGACTCAGATACTTCCTGAAAGGAACTGAATACACATCTTTGCAAAGTGTCATTTTCCCCTCACAGTCACTGTTTGCCCACCTGAATCACACGCAGGCTCCACCAATCACAAGGAGGAAGAGAATGCAGCTGCACTCCGAATCAAGCCAGGAAGCACCCTTCCTCTCTCCACAGGGTATCTGTGCATCACAAGGAGAACATTATTTCCTCAGGGAGGAAGGCTGTGTTTGTCAGGGACCCCGGGGAACTGATGAGGTGCTAATGTAGGGGACTTTCAGTGGCTTCTCTGCCTGAGCTGTCAAATGCCATAGGTTGTGAGAACAGAATTACAGTGGGTGATCCAAAGGCTGGGTAAATACAGATTGGATGCAAAGACCACTACAATGGCAAGAGCTGCTGTCCGAACACTGCTCACGCCAATCCTGCTGCAGTCCCTAATTTGTTCTCATGTCATGCTGCCTACTTGTAAACAATACCCAGTAGTGATCTCGCTCCAAATGAAAAAAAATTGGCTGTGAGAAGGCGGCTGATCGGATACGTAGGGATTTCCATTGGGGAAAGTATCAAGATGCCTGGCTGTATGGATAGGCAAACAGTGGGTTATAGCATGGATCAGAAGATGGGCTCGTTGCAAAGGCAATAGAGAAAAATGTCATCCTCAAGGGAAAAAAATGCAGAATGGTTAAGAGAAATTGACGACAGAGAATGGAGATGTAGTAAATTCACAGCTCGGAGCAAAAAAGGGTCCGTTGTTCGGGAAAGGTTCCTTCTAAGAGACTCTTTTGTGATGTAAGTGTGCTGGTGAAGGCAAACAAAGCGTCAGGGAACGTTGTGTATCCTAGCAGGCCCCTTCTTCAGTATGAACATTTAAGAAAGAAAGACGGTGTCACGCTCGTAGCGCAATAAAGGAGCTTCTGAGGCCCAACCTCAGGCCTTGTCTACATGGCAGTGATGTGGTGTTACAGGGGTGTGATTTCTAAAGTGAACTAACAGGTTGTGTGTTAATTGGTCTGCTGGTGTGAACTAAGTTTTCATAGAATATCAGGGTTGGAAAGGACCTCAGAAGGTCATCTAGTCCAACTCCCTGCTCAAAGCAGGACCAATCCCCAGACAGATTTTTGCCCCCAACGGCCCCCTCAAGGATTGAACTCAAAACCCTGGGTTTAGCAAGCCAATGCTCAAACCACTGAGCTATCCCTCTCCCCTAAGTGCACTTGGAGACTTTTAGTTCACACCAGCAGGAGCTATGCAGCTGGACTAATGAATGTGCAACGTATGTGTGTGCTTCAGAAATGACACCACCGTAGACCGCGTTACTGTTCCATGTAGACAAGTCCGCAGTCACATATATCTGCAGCCACTGACATTAGGGAAACGGATGGGGAGCTAAGGGAGTAGACACCAGAGCCACAATTCTGCACCCGGGTAACTTACTGTGCACAGAATTCATCCCGACAAAGTCAATGTGTGAGTAAAGGAGTTCACGTGTAGGGGCCATATCCTCAGCTAGTGCCGATTGGAGTAGCTGCACTGAACTTGATTTACACCAGCTCAGATCTGGGACCTGATCCAAAGCCTGCTAAATCAATAAAAAGAACAGGAGTACTTGTGGCACCTTAGAGACTAACAAATTTATTAGAGCATAAGCTTTCGTGGGCTACAACCCACTTCTTCGGATGCATGCATCCGAAGAAGTGGGTTGTA
>NW_020667375.1:0-1264 GCF_002925995.2 Terrapene triunguis | reverse complement strand
AGGCAAATAGTTATTTTATGGGGCAGAGGGGTTGTCCTCTGTTCCCACTGGCTTCAAATGAGTCAGTCCCTCCCTAGTCATTAGGGACAGTTAACGGTTTCCCCAATTTCACAATGGTGTCTTTTAATAAACCCACCTAGGAAAAAAACAAACAGCAACATGTTTGTTTAGTGCCAATGCTCTGATATTGCTTTGAATGAGATGATGTGCAAGATGACATAAATAAAGGTACCTCATGGCTAATTAAATTTCACTTTTAATTTTGGTATGGTTTGCAGACAGCTTGGATTATGTTTTATATTTAATATTTAATTTGGTGACTATCTGCTTCAATTTACTCTCAAATGAAAGCAAATTAGGATTCTATTTTTATTCAGTTCTGGTCAAAACTCTCCCTTCCCCCAATATCACACACACTCCTACCCCAAGTAGGTTGTGCTATACTTTCCTATGTACTTCTGGCTCCTGATGTACCTCTGAATTGACAGGGAGCCAGCATTCCTTGGACAACATAGATTAAATGGAAACGCCTTCAGTTGATGGACAAATAATTACAAACCACCCAAGAGACACCACATTTCAGAAAACAGCTGATCTACATGGTTATAAAAGATCATATTTGAAATAACTTTGTAACTGCCTCTTTTCTGTACCATTACTCAGACTATAAAGTAGTTTACAGTACATGCATGTCATGTGATCTCATTGTGTTACAGGAATACCTAGAAATCTCAACCGTCAGGGTCCCTTATGCTAGGCCCTGTACAAACCCAGAGTAAGAGAAAATTCCTGTCCCAAAGATCATACAGTCTAAATAGACAAGCCAGCAAGTGGATGAGACAAAGAGGTAGGAAGGAAAGTGGGAAGAGAAAGATGGGGTAACAAAAATAATATGCTTTAGCACTGATCAGCTGGGCGCACAATTCTTAGCCAATCAGTAGCAGTAATCACAGCTCACAGACTTCCTAACGATTATCAGTAGGCAGTTTTCTGTATTTGTTATGGCAGAGATGAGTGTTGGGGAGGGACTTTATGGAAGATGCAATGGGCACTTTATAGATTTTGACTGGGAGCTCTTCCCAGACATCAGGGGTAGTATGGGAGAAAGCAGAAAGGTCCCTTGGGGAGAACTGGGCAACTGAGGCAGGCATCCTTGGCAGAGTGAATGGGGAGTTGGCCTGACAATGAGATAAAGAATAGATAAGTAGGGCAGGGATACACTGTGGAGGACTTTGAAGGTTAGTCTGAAATCACACTTTGTGTA
>NW_020667374.1:0-1009 GCF_002925995.2 Terrapene triunguis | reverse complement strand
CAGATAAAATTGCAAGCACTGATGTCATTGCCTAAGGGCTCGATTTTTAGAGGCACTGCACACTCATAAATCCAATTGTAAAAGGGGGAGAAAAAAAAATTGATGCTCTGTATCTTTAAAATCAGGCCCTCGAACCGGCAGAGGTTTGTGTTTTGCAAAAGCAAAACCCTGTCTGGTTTGGATCCGGACTCCATTTTATCTGAATCTCAAAAGCCACGGGGGAGAGGGGTGGGGTCAGAGGTTTACCCATCTTTAGGGTCCTCATGGCACTTTTTACTAAGAACCGGTGGCCAGAACTTCTCTAACCCACTGCTGCTATGCATTGGGAAGGTGGGGGCAGAGATTCTTGAGCTGCAAGGTGTACGATTTGGAGAGAATGTGGCGCACACAGTGGGCGTGATCCTGTGAGATTCTGAGCACCTTCTGGGAGCTACAACTCCCATCCAGCCAAAGGAAGTTGTGGGGACTCAGAGCCTTGCCCAAATCTTATTTTAGGTGATTGCAGGTGCCATTTTGCCCCTCCCTGGGGTCAACTAAAGCTCCCCACCCTGCCCCATTCTGGGCATGGACCAGCTGGGCTGGTGTGTTTTCCATCTGCCTCAGTTTGGGGAAGTATAACAGGGCAGCTGGCCCCTTCGATGAAATTGGGCCGCGCTGTTCTCTTCCAGGTGTGCCCTAGTTTGGTGTCATGAGGAGGGCAAGGCTGCCCTGAGCGTTACAAATGAGATGGCCCAAAAGCAACAGAGTTCACAGTCCTCAGGCAGGCGACTGGGGTTCCTTGAAGGAGAGTCCAGAACCCAGAGTCCACAGAGAGCACGAGCGAGCTCAAAAGAAGAGCAGAGCTGGGCTGTGAGCAGGGCCGGCTCCAGGCACCAGCTTGCCAAGCAGGTGCTTGGGGCGGCCACTCCGGAGAGGGGCGGCACATCCAGCTATTCGGCGGCAATTCGGCGGACGGTCCCTCACTCCCGCTGGGAGCGAAGGACCTCCCGCCGAATTGCCGCCGCAGATC
>NW_020667373.1:0-1437 GCF_002925995.2 Terrapene triunguis | reverse complement strand
AGTTCAGCCACCAGGTTAGCTGTGACATTATCGGGGATACTGTTCCTGATAGCTTGTAGTCCATCTTTGTGTGGAATATTGGTGTAGAGGGCTTCTACGTCCATAGTGGCCAGGATGGTGTTTTCTGGAAGATCACCGATGGATTGTAGTTTCCTCAGGAAGTATAGGAGAAGTTTCTCAATGGGGACTTTTAGTTGGACAACATATTTTCCCAATTAAGTGGCTGTTTTGATGAAGAGAACAGGCCATTAAAGAAAAAATAAGTCTGAAAAGATTTAATGAAATAAAATATAATACTGGGAATAATGCAATAAGAAAAATAATATTTACTGTATTTCATCCACACTAAATCTTCATCTGATAGCTTCTGTGTTTTATAATTTCACTAATAATTTCACACCTATTTAACATGGTTAAACATCACTTAACTTATTGAGACTGGCAAAATGCATCCACAGTAAGCAGAAAGTTGCTAATACTGTCCCAATAAATAAATAAAGGGGCTAAATAGTTCACTGGGAGATATGCTAATAAAGCAGCTTTGCCAATTCAGTGTATGCAGGATGTATGTGCAGCCCTCAAAGAACTAAAGGGATGCAGTGTGTCCAGTTTTCGCCTGACCCTTTGTCAGTCATGTAAGTGAATGGTTTTGGGGTAGCATTACTCATTCAATGACCTAATCTAATGTTTTAAAATGAAAGAGAAATGGACACTAGGGGGCATAGTTCCTCGTTTCTGGGTTTCTAGTTTGTGAGCCTGCTACTAAAATGCAGTACTGTATGGCTAATGTTCAGGAGACTGGGAGGAGAGGAGATAGGAAGGCTGGATGGACACTAGGAAATGTAGGCCTGAGTCCTGCAATAAGCTCTGCACCTGCCCAGAGCCCGGTTGCTAACAATAGTGCCCTGTAAACATTGGCATAGACAGGACTGGGAGGAAAACGAGAAAAGAACGAGACGGGAGAGATGATTGACGTTTCTCATTGTTGCCAATGATGGTCCAGCTCCGTCACAGCGGAGCTGTGGTTGACTGCCACAATTGTAACCGCTGTGTTGATTAGCTCTCTAAGCAGGGCTGGAAAACGAGATGCTTAGACCCTGGGGGCAGCCAGCCACCTGGACGCACCATGGCTGCCAATGGAATGGAGTCAAGTATCAGGGGGCAGCCGTGTTAGTCTGTAGCTACAAAAACAACAAGGAGTCTGGTGGCACCTTAAAGACGAACAGATTTATTTGGGCATAAGCTTTCGTGAGTAAAAACCTCACTTCTTCGGCTGCAAGAATGGAACGGAGGGCAGCCCGCGGGGAGCTGGACTGCGCCCTACCCGTCTAGTAGGGGCAGGGGGTGAGGTGCGCAGGACAAGCAGGAGCGGGCTACTGGACTATGATCGGGGCGGGGCATTTGGGGGCTCTCTGGATCGGGGGGGGTCTCACCCTG
>NW_020667372.1:0-1300 GCF_002925995.2 Terrapene triunguis | reverse complement strand
TTCCCAAAATGCTGTCAACACGCAACAGACTCTGCCAGGAGCTTCCCACCAGCTTTGTCAGCCATTTCAACACACAACAGGCTGGCATTTTTGCTTCCTTTAGAAAAGGTACCAAATACAGTGACACACAAGCATAGATTAGCAAAGAGGTTCCTGCAATTGACAGTCTCCTGCTGGAAAGTCACCTTTTCAAGTGTCGAGGTAGTGTTTAGATACCAATTTACCATGGAAAGAACAGCACATGATCAATAGCCCAGAAACTCTTCAAGGGGCCTGTATTCTAAGCAGGAGGTAATCAAATTAAGTAATATTAAGGCCCAGTCCACTTCAGCTTCTGTCAAAAGACAGTGGAAATCTCTTGGCAGCCTGAAACAAAACTCTGAGCTTTGTGCACAAGCACTGCAAAACAAGACCAGATTAGTAGGCTGTGATCTTTTTCCGTGTTGGGAAAAGAAACCATGATAGTTGGCTAGCTCCCTGAACTATTATTAGTTACCTTTTGGCTGAAAGCAGATGAGGGATCTTTTGTGATGGGTATCACAACAAGTTAGAAGCAATGGATAAGCTAAACTCCAGTCAATCAGAAGAAGGAATCACTAGAAGACAGGTTGACCACCCTACACCTGCCTCCTGGGACTAGATTAGACTGACTCATGTCAAAACAGATCATGATCCAAATGGATAGCAATGACAAACTAACCCAGATTGTTGAGATGAATGTAACCCTTGCCCATGGAATTAGCCCCTTCTTCCTTTAGCTTT
The DNA here is from genome assembly GCF_002925995.2 of Terrapene triunguis. Taxonomy (NCBI): domain Eukaryota; kingdom Metazoa; phylum Chordata; order Testudines; family Emydidae; genus Terrapene; species Terrapene triunguis. The sequence goes on along the minus strand of NW_020667372.1, from coordinate 538 downwards.
GCTCATCCAAGGTCTATCGCCTGTCTGTTTCTAGCTTTGTACCACCATGCTAGCTGTCACTGCCTTCCAGACAGTTAGGCAATATGGGAAAGAGATTATCCTTAAATAGCTACACCACATTTATCCCAACATACAGTAACTCCTCATTTAACGTTGTAGTTATGTTCCTGAAAAATGCAACTTTAAGCGAAACGATGCTAAACGAATCCAATTTCCCCTAAGAGTTAATGTAAATGAGGGGGTTAGGTTCCAGGGAAATTTTTTTCACCAGACAAAAGACTGTATACACACTGTGTGTGTGTGTATATACACATATACATACACACATATACATACATATATATATATACATACACACATATACATACATATATATATATACATACACACATATACATACATATATATATATACATACACACATATACATATATATATACACACATATACACACACATATACATATATATATATATATACACATATACATACACACACACACATATACATAGACACACAGTGTATATACACCTCTACC
>NW_020667371.1:0-1687 GCF_002925995.2 Terrapene triunguis | reverse complement strand
CCCACTGAGACACGTTTAATTGTTCATGAGGAACCTTGGTCATAAAGGTCTTGCCTTTGAGATCAGGGCGTTATTGGGAGTGTCTGTCAGAGACCATCCCCTCTCTGGAGTATGGGAATCACTCCAGGAACCACAGAATCTTTGTGAACACCCATACTGGCATTTTCAGAATCATTTTAGCCACCTTAACCTCATCTGACTGTACCTGAGTGCAGTATCTGACCTTCCTGTCATGAGGCTTCACTCACTGTACTGTGATATTGCAAACAAGTGTCACAGAACTTCTTCTATGTGATGGAGCCATGTAAAACCTACTGGTGTGTTTGCACATCAGCAGAGATCAGCTGGCTATGCAGTGGCTAACATTTAACCTGCTAGCTGATACAATTGAGAAAAAAAACCTAAGTAATATTTTTGAATTATTTCTGGTATCAAATACATAAGACTTCATATTTTAACACGCCCATGGCCACCTAGGACTTCAGGGCAGTCACTATTCTGCCTACAGGGACAGAACTTGGATCCTCCTGCTCCAAAAGCACAGGACCCTACTGCTTGGCCTAGTTGAGGAGACTCTCTCTAAGCTTCTCGCTGTATAAGTTCTATGACACAGTTGAGCTCTAGTTCTATCCAGTAGAGGGCAGTGCCACACATACAGACTAGTCACTTCACAGTCAGTCGCCTTAGACGTTTCAACTTCAAGTGAGAACAGCAACTCATTTGCAAGTCACATAGGCAGGTGACAAACAACTGCCAACTTCAGTCAGTAAAATCATGTTTGTCAGGAGACTCTGTGGTGACAGCTTTAAATAGCCAATTAACCTTAGCAGATCTCAGGGACTTTCCTGAGAGCACACAGATTACTACAGTGCCTTGTAAGATATATTCTTCCTCTTGCTTTTAAATGCTTGCTTATGCAAAAGTGTGTGGCTGCCTACTAGCAAGAGCTCAGGTGCTGTGGATGCATGTGCACCACAAACCAGTTGGAGCAGGACAATGAGGTTCCACATTTGCCCTTCCTCCTCCACCCCCTGGCAAGAGTCTTAAAAATTAGACATGGAAAGGCCTGTTTCACACAGTCCTGCCAAAGGGCAGGAAGGTTACAAGACTATCCCTACAGTATATTCTCAAGGTGCCACAAGTACTCCTGTTCTTTTTGACCAGTCCAGTTTTAAGTATGTTCAAGTGCTGAAACTACTCCCGCTTCATTTGGGAGACCATCACTATGTCAACTGGATCTCACCAGTCAGGATTTTCTTGTGGCAAGCCTACAATATTTCACTGCTCAATTACTCCCACCTATAACCATTTAGATGAGGTACTATATAGTACTCTATGTTAGACACACAAGCTATTGCAGTACCGCTTTGGCATTACTTTTAACAGTCCAGTATCTTTTAAATATAATGTTAGGGCTTTTTAATCCATAGATCTCAACACAGCTCATAAAAAATCTCAGTTATTCGGGGGGGTGAGGAGGGAAAGGTACTTATTTTCTATGCACAGAGAAAACCAGCTTTCTTAAATTAAGAGATGATAAGAAAGAACAAAAGTAAAGTTTCCCTGGGAAAACTTACAGTGTGTCCTTTCCAACAGCCTGCACTGATCTCTGGGAACAAAATCAGGACCGGTGCAAGGAAGTTTCACGTCCTAGGTGAAACTTCCACCTTGCACCCCCCCCCCCCCC
>NW_020667370.1:0-1050 GCF_002925995.2 Terrapene triunguis | reverse complement strand
ATGGTGTTATTCCAGAATAGCTATTCTGAAATAATGATTTCTCAGTATCTTCAAGTGTGGACACACTTATTCCGGAAGAAGAGCATCCAGACATGCAATTATTCAGGAATAACAACTATTACACTTTCCCTTAATCTAAATTCACTTTCATGTGTAGACAAGCCCTTAGTGAGCAGAGGGACAGATGAGCTGGTGAAAGATGCATAGTAAACAGTATTTATCACAGATCTCTGCAATTTATCAATACCTCTATCACCTTCACCTGGTGTATGCATACAATATAAAAAACTGTCAATTTTAGAAAATATCTATATGATACAATTCAGTTTCTCAAACTATGTACAATACATAGCTTTCCAATGAGAAACTGAATTGGCAAATACATTTACAAATGCTGAAGACACAGTATATATACTGTGCTTAGATTCTTTGCTTAACTATAATAAGGTTTTAAAATAGTTTTTACCATCTATAGTGCATTAAGTTTCTGACTGAACTGTTAAATTAATATATTTCTGTCATTAACCCTTTCTTGCCAACAACAAAAACCTATTTAATAGAAAATGTATTAATGGCAAAATACAGTGCTCTGTCATATGATGCGCATGCAAACATTCTATGCAGGAACACGTCACAGTATTTAGAAGTTAACTGCAAAACCTAAACATATTCAAAACTGTTTCTAGTGCTTTGTTAATCACTGAATGGAATGCATGCAAAAAATTAAAAAATATTTTAAAAGTAACAAAAACTGTCAAGCTATTATGTTTATATATTACAAATCTTTCTTACTTGCACACATCCTAAGAAAAACAAGATACCCAAATCCATGTCTGGAAATTCACCCAAATTGCTGGATTTGAAGCACCAATATTAAGTTTTATGATATGAAAAATTCAGAATTGCCAAATAACAGAACTGTTTGGGGACAGAAGGTACACAATCTCAGCATTTTGGGGTGAGTTCTGCCACAGAGATAGAAAAGTCTGTCACAGGATGTAGACCCCCCCCATTGATTAAATGAAGAAAGGGTAATTAGTGTTGTCTCTA
>NW_020667369.1:0-5660 GCF_002925995.2 Terrapene triunguis | reverse complement strand
ATGCCTGCCACATTGTAAAAAATTGGGATGCCTGGATATCAGGAGCATATGTTAAATCTCTGGAACATCTATCTCTCCTAATACAAATGGAGCAGTTCTCTCCAACCACCCACCTCGCCCCAGCCCACAGTCAGCTGGGCGATGCTTTAAATGTAATGATCTGGGGCACGTAAAGGCCAACTGCCCCAAAAGTACCAGCCAACTGCAACTCATCATCCCAGAGTCCCACCAAGAGCCGTCAGGCCCAGATGTCTCACATACCCCCAGAGCGAAGGGAAACTGTGAGTGTGGGCAGAAGGAATATTACTGCATGGAGAGACGCTGGCACACAGGTGTCAGCTATCCACCAATCTCTGGTGGACCCCAAATTCATCGACACAGAGGCCCAAGTGATGGTGCAAGCCTTTAAGGGCTGGTCAGGAATATGGACTTTTGCAGTCTATGATGATTATCCCATTCCATGCTGCTGGGAGAAGACTTGTCTTAGCCAACCCTGTGAGGCTAACAAAATGGGTGGGGGTGGTCACCCGCAGCCAGGCTCAACAGACCTCTACACCTAACTCCATTCCTGAGTATCCTAAAGGAACCCAGACAGAGGTGGTGGAACGAGACTCCAGACCAGAGTCTATGGCAGCAGTTGTAAATCTAGTTCCTGGGACCCAGCCAGAACCAGCCCAAGGATGGGAACTGGCGGAGCAGTCAGCACCAGAGCCCGTGCTCACAACCTCACCAGAGTCAGGGGAGCCAGCACAAACACAAATCTAATGCACAAACACAAATTATACTATTACCCTTATTCTAATAACTCACAGATCTACCTCTCTACTCCAGAACTGTCTCCTGCCAAAATTGAAATAGTACCTCTCTCTGATTTTTCATTTTGTATGTCCATATGTCCGATTAAACTCAACAGGGCCAAAATAGAGCTTTTAGTCTGTCCCCACAATCCCTTTTCACTCCATCCTTTCTCCATCACTGTGGACAAAACAACCATCCTGCCCATAATTCTGGCCCATAATGTGGGCATCATCTTCCACCTGTCCCTCTCCGTAGATCCCCATATCCAGGCTACATATAAATCTTTCTGCTTCTTTCTTCAGAATATTTCTATGAAATAGCCTTTCCTCTCTGTCCACACAGCTAATATTCTTGTCCAGGCCGTCATCATCTTGTATCTTGACTACTGCAACATCCTTCTCCCCAACCCCAACAAATCCCATCTTGCTGTGCTCATATCCATTCAGAGTGCTGCTGTAATGATTGTTTTCATAACTTGTTTCTTTGGCTATATAGTCTCTCCCTTTGCATCCCTCCACTGGCTCAGCATAGCATCATACAGAAGCTATTTGAATTCATGGCCTTTCCCCACACAGTCTATTAATCCTTATTCACTATATAGATGTTGACTCTCACCTCCAGTCAGCTCATGATGCCAGAAATCCTTGTGCACTTCTGAAAATTTCAATTAAGCACCTTGGTACTTTCTCCCACACTGCTCCTTACCCTTGGGGAAAGCTCCCTGTAAACATCTGCAGTATCCTCCTTCAAAACCCTCCTTAAAACTTTTTTGCAATGGCTACAAAACACTTGACAACATTTAAGCAGCTCATGTGCTGAGAGTGAGGCCACTGTTTATTATGCTGACCAATTTTGTCTCATTGTTTCCTTGTGTCCTCATGTCTGTATTCCCTTGTTACCTCCTGCCTTATATTTAGACTGTAAGATGTTTGGGTCAGGGACAGTCATTTTGTTCTGGGTTTGTACAGCACTTAGCACAATAGGGGCCTTGTCCATGATGGAGGCTTCTAGGTACGACTGCAGGACACATGCTAAATCATTAAATAATAAGAATCACTGCTTTTGAGGCTACATTGCCTCATACTGTCAATACGGTCGCTGCACTTTGATCCTAGATGTGCAGCCTTGTTATTTCAATACACCCAGTTTTTCAAGCAATCTATATCACTCTCTATATAAGTGCCCTTTCCTTATTTGTATTTACTATCATACCAAACTTTGGTAAACTTTGGTAAACTTTGTCATCAATGATTTTGAATTTTCTCCCAGATAATTTGAAAAATGTATTGACCTGTGTTAGGCTGGGACTCAGTCCCTTGGAGACTGTTCAGCAAACCAGTTTATGATCATTCCTCATTTACAAATATGTTTTGGGATTTGTCAATTAGTCAGGTTTTAATCAATTCAGTATGTGCCACATTAATTTTGGGAAGTGCTACTTTAAAAATATCATATTAACATAAGTCACCAGCCTTGCAGGTGTCTAAGTACAGTATATCAACACTGTTATCTTTATCGCCCTAATTTGTAATATCATCAAAAAACAATATTTTTTTAATTTGATAAATCCTAGTTCTCAAAAGCCATGTTTATTAGTATTGATTTCCATTCCTTAATTCTTTGTTAATTGAATCTCATAACATTTTTTCCCGATCGTTTTCCCTGGAATTGGTGTCAGGCAAAGAAGGTTTATAATTATCCATTTAGCCTTTTAAAATATTGGCATGATATTAGCTTTTCTTCTAGTCCTCTGGAACTTCCCCAGAATTTGAAGATTTATTTAAAAATTAAAATCGATGCCCACAAAGCTCCTTGGTCTTCTCTTTTAAAATTCTTGGGTGGATGTTATCCAGACCTGCTGATTTTAAAATATTTAACAATATCATAAGCTGTTTAACATCCACCTTAGTTACTGTTGGAATAGAAAGAAATTTACTGTTAATGTATGATATGAATATGTCATGCAACTTCTTTGCAAACAGAGTATATTAAATACTCATTCTGGGTCTGTATCATGATGACAATTTTACCAGTTGCTAGGCTTGCTTTTGTTCCTAATATATTTTTTAGATTCCTATTTATTGTCCTCAATCCTGCTGCACAGAGATGTTCACTTATACTTCTAGTTTGCCTTATCAATTGTCTATATTTCTTAATTTCTACTTCACTATTGAAGGTAATCTGATTATACATAAACATTTTCAGTATAGAAATCTGACCTTATATAATACTAAACTTACTCAAAATTTATCAGAAATAATCCTTGCTAATTCATCCTCTTCCTATGAAATGATCTAGACATCAGGCATTTCACTTCACATTTTGCTTACTATTCAATGGGCAATAAACATATTATGGAGAGGATAGGTAAATCAGTAAGATATCACTTCAAGAGTATTATTCTGCTTGAGTATAAGCAGTATTTCCCCTGCCTCTTCCCCAAAAACTATGTTGAATTAGAGTTAAGAATGAAAGTAGATATATCAGTGGTTTAACACATTACAGGAATGCCATAATCCCCAAAATAAGCACTGCTAACCCAAGAAATAAAGAGTTTAGGTTTAATTTAAGAGAAATCCAAACATTGTAAGGGATGAAAATGCACAGTTAAGACAACCAAAAACCTTAACTCCATCCTGTAGTGATGCTATGGAATACCCATACATGTCTACAGTTTTACAGTAGTGTTTGCAGTCCCAGATTAAATCAAACTGATCAGTAACAAAGTAGCTGAATCCCTGCTTTAGGTACAAAATTCAAGTCAGTCCTTGCTATGGAACCAGAGCAGAGCAGAACTTTTAGAACAAAACATCCTCTCTTGGTTTAAAAGTAGCCAAAGATGGATAATCCAGCATGACCCTTGGTAAATTATTCCAACGGTTAACTGATTTTTCTCTATTCATAGAATCATAGAAGATTAGGGTAGGAAGAGACCTCAGGAGGTCATCTAGTCCAACCCCCTGCTCAAAGAAGGACCAATCCCCAACTAAATCATCCCAGCTGGGCCTTAAAAACCTCTAAGGATGGAGATTCCACCACCTCCCTAGGTAACCCATTCCAGTGCTTCACCACCCTCCTAGTAAAATAGTTTTTCCTAATATCCAACCTAGACCTTCCCCACTGCAACTTGAGACCATTGCTCCTTGTTCTGTCATCTGCTACCACTGAGAACAGCCTAGCTCCATCCTCTTTGGAACCCCCCTTCAGGTAGTTGAAGGCTGCTATCAAATCCCCCCTCACTCTTCTCTTCTGCAGACTAATTAACCCCAGTTCCCTCAGCCTCTCCTCACAAGTCATGTGCCCCAGCCCCCTAATAATTTTCATTGCCCTCCAATGGACTCTCTCCAATTTGTCCACATCCCTTCTGTAGTGGGAGTCCAAAACTGGACACAATACTCCAGATGTGGCCTCACCAGTGCTGAATAAAGAGGAATAATCACTTCCCTCGATCTGCTGGCAATGCTCCTACTAATGCAGCCCAATATGCCTTTAGCCTTCTTGGCAACAAGGGCACACTGCTGACTCATAACCAGCTTCTCTTCCACTGTAATCCCCTGGTCCTTTTCTGCAGAAATGCCGCTCAGCCAGTCGGTCCCCAGCCTGTAGCAGTGCATGGGATTCTTCCATACTAAGTGCAGGACTCTGCACTTGTCCTTGTTGAACCTCATCAAATTTCTTTTGCCCCAATCCTCCAATTTGTCTAGGCCACTCTGGACCCTATCCCTACTCTCCAGCATATCTACCTCTCCCCCCAGTTTAGTGTCATCCGCGAGCTTGCTGAGGGTGTAATCCAGCCCATCATCCAGATCATTAATGAAGATGTTGAACAAAACTGTCCCCAGGACCAACCCCTGGGGCACTCCACTTCATACTGGCTGCCAACTAGACACTGAGCCGTTGATCACTACCCTTTGAGCCCGGCGATCTAACCAGCTTTCTATCCACCTTATAGTCCATTCATGCAATTCATACTGTGACGGGTTGGATCACAGAAACCCCCTTGGGAGCTGCCACCTAATGTGCCAAGCCTACTTTTATTCCTGTTTTCCCTGCCAGCTCAGGACTCCAGCACCCTGTCTTGCTGGGCCAGACACTCCCGTCTGCTCCAACACAGACCCAGGGTCTGAATCACTTGTCCCAAAGCTGCAAGTTTACCCGAAAACAGCTCACAAAAGTCTGCTTGTCTTTAGCACTCAGATGCCCAACTCCCAATAGGGTCTAAACCCAGATAAATCTGTTTTACCCTGCATAATGCTTATGCAGGGCAAACTCATAAATTGTTCGCCCTCTATAACACTGATAGAGAGATATGCACAGTTGTTTGCTCCCCCAGGTATTAATACATACTCTGAATAAATTAATAAGTAAAAAGTGATTTTATTAAATACAGAAAATAGGATTTAAGTAGTTCCAAGTAGTAACAGACAGAACAAAGTAAGTCACAAGCAAAATAAAATAAAATGCACAAATCTATGTCTAATTAAACTGAATACAGATAATCTCACCCTCAGAGATGGTTCAGTAAGTTTTTTCTCAGACTGGACACCTTCCAGGCCTGGGCATAATTCTTTCCCCTGGTACAGCTCTTGTTCCAGCTCAGGCGATAGCTAGGGAATTCTTCATGATGGCTCCTCTCTTCCTTTGTTCTCTTCCACCCCTTTATATATCTTTTGCATAAGGCGGGAACCCTTTGTCCCTCTGGGTTTCCACCCCCCATCACTGGAAAAGCACCAGGTTAAAGATGGATTCCAGTTCAGGTGACATGTTCACATGTCACTGCAAGACTTCATTGCCCACTTGCCAGCACACACATATACAGGAAGACTAACAGGTAAACACAGCCATCTGCAGACAATGGTCCT
>NW_020667368.1:0-1114 GCF_002925995.2 Terrapene triunguis | reverse complement strand
GCTTCCAAATGAGCACGGGGTATGGTAAATGTCTTTATATGGATTTGGTCCACCTAATGTACTTGTTACTGTTCAATATCTTCTTCTTTGTCAGCTGCTTGTATTCTTTACATGTGCATCCGAAGAAGTGGGTATTCACCCACGAAAGCTCATGCTCCTATACGTCTGTTAGTCTATAAGGTGCCACAGGACTCTTTGCAGTTCACTAGTTGTTCAGGCAGCTGTCCTGCAGCTAAAGCTGTATTTAGCTGTTGCTTTAGATGTCAAAGAAAACAACTCCCATATGTTTCAGAGTGGTAGCCATGTTAGTCTGTATCAGCAAAAAGAACGAGAAGTACTTATGGCACCTTAGAGACTAACAAATTTATTTGGGCATCCGATGAAGTGGGTTTAAGCCCACGAAACCTTATGCCCAAATTAACTCCCATATAGTTCAAGCTGTGCCTTATGGTTCATACACTGTACGAAGTTATAGTTTAGTTTCTCCTCTAAAACAGAGAACTTTCATAGAGAAAACAATTCTTTGAATCTTCTCTGAATGACCACTATACAGATAATTAAATGTGCTGCAACAGCTGAATATTTTTTATTCCATAGTAACACCCTATATAACACCTTATTGTAATACCCTCTTTAAACAACAGAAAATTAAAACACGGAATGGAAAAAAGACAGTAGGACTTTAAGTTGTTTTTAAAATGCATTCTTGCTTCTGAGACTCTTCCTCTTCTAGGCCTTGATCTTATAAACATTTATGCATGTGCTTCACTTTAAGTAGAGGAGTAGTCCCAATGATCTCCTGGTCTGCTCAGGACAAAGCCATGATTTAGCCCTTCATCTGCATGTAGTCTGTTTATTCAGTAAACTCAAGGAAAGTGATATTGTCTTACAGTAAGGCTCCTACCACAATTTCAGTACCAGTCTGAAGCTGAAATTAATGGAGGTACTTGTTTTAATCAAACCTACAGCATTACTGCAGATTGCCATTATATCTGAGTTTACCAGTATGTAAATTAGAGGCGACAGTAGTTCTGCCCTCTGTGGGTTTTCGCAAAGGACTGTCAAATGCAGAGCAGAGCCTCCTATGAGAATGTTGATAGATATGGCTATTACA
>NW_020667367.1:0-1171 GCF_002925995.2 Terrapene triunguis | reverse complement strand
TAGTCTGGCTGTAGTGAACAGAAGGAAGGAAAGTGGAGTGGTTTTTAGTTCCTTTCTCCTGGTCCTGATGCTGTCGTTTGTTGCCATCAGTGATCCGGGCCCCACTGTGCAAGGTGAGTAGAACAAAGAGAGACCCTGCTGCAGAGAACTCATGGTCCAGAAGTCTGACAAGATTCAACAAGTGGATGACCGGGCAAATGGATGGGATGTGGGGAGTGAAGGAACAGTAAAGATGGCTTTGTTTGTATAACTGTTCTCACTGCTCATAGCAGTCACTGGCTAGCTGCCATCCTAACCGGGGATATACACTATGCCAAGGTTGTTACAGGATCCTACTGGACATTCCAGTTGAATTAAACGTCAGCTGTTTCCTAATGGTTCCAATTGGCAATTAGATTTCGGAATAAGATGACAAATCTACAGGGGTACACGTGTCCAGCAGAAATCCACAGAGGTCACTTCAAAAGGTTCTAATGGAGCATAGGTGCTGGAACTGGGGGTGCTGTAGCACCCTCTGGCTTGAAGTGGTTTCCATCATATACAGGGTTTACAGTTTAGTTCAATGGCTCTCAGCCCCCCTCCCCCCCATTATACAAATGGTTCCAGCAGCACTGTAATGGAGTCTATGGAATTTCATAGATTCATAGATTCTAGGACAGGAAGGGACCTCGAGAGGTCATCGAGTCCAGTCCCCTGCCCGCATGGCAGGACCAAATACTGTCTAGACCATCCCTGATAGACATTTATCTAACCTACTCTTAAATATCTCCAGAGATGGAGATTCCACAACCGCCCTAGGCAATTTATTCCAGTGTTTAACCACCCTGACGGTTAGGAACTTTTTCCTAATGTCCAACCTAGACCTCCCTTGCTGCAGTTTAAGCCCATTGCTTCTTGTTCTATCCTCAGAGGCTAAGGTGAACAAGTTTTCTCCCTCCTCCTTATGACACCCTTTTAGATACCTGAAAACTGCTATCATGTCCCCTCTCAGTCTTCTCTTTTCCAAACTAAACAAACCCAATTCTTTCAGCCTTGCTTCATAGGTCATGTTCTCAAGACCTTTAATCATTCTTGTTGCTCTTCTCTGGACCCTTTCCAATTTCTCCACATCTTTCTTGAAATGTGGTGCCCAGAACTGGACACAATACTCCAGCTGAGGCCTAACCAGAGC
>NW_020667366.1:0-1003 GCF_002925995.2 Terrapene triunguis | reverse complement strand
CATGGGATCCTTCTGGCTAGAGCCAGTGGGCTGGGGAGGGAGGAAAATTATTGGACATCAGAGGTTATACCAAGTGGACTCCTCAAAAGTGGGTATGCTTGTTCATGCCTGTTGCTCCAAAGCCCTGTAGTAAAGACATTTCACTAGGATCCTGTATGTGAGATAAAATAAATAATGAGACCAAAGTACTGTATAATAGGCTATGTGTATGTGTTAATTCTTGGGGGAAAAGTGTTTTAAAAGAATGGAAGTGTTAGCAATCTTCCAATAGACAAATGTAAATGTAATGTAAGTACTGTGTTTACAAAAGGTAAAAAGGTAACATAGTTCCTAAAACAAACAAAAAGGCAATGTGGGAAACCGAACCATTCATATTATACATGCAAATGGCAACATGTTAAGAATTGCCACTGCAGAAAGACAACAGCTTACCATTGGTATAACATATTTTCTCAATGGTCTCCCACAACTACTGGCATACTAATGTTACTAACCCTAATTGTTTTTGGTTTTAAATTGTATGTGTTTAATTGTAACGTTTGAAATGTGCTGTTGCATAAAACAAATGTATGCAAAGCTGGAGCCACAGGCCCAAATCACCTCCCAGTATTTTCTATTACGTGGACTAAATAAGAAGTTTCACTGGCGATTAATAATCTTAGTGTCAAAAGGGGGATATGTAGGAGCTGGATTTCATCCTGTCAGCCACCCCTTTTTGAATAGCAGAAAGGAATGACAGACCAGAACAATCCTTATGACTGATTATGGTCACCCCTTTTGCTTTAGGATAAGTTATAATGTCTACTATGGTTTCCTATATGTATTACAAAGTAGGCACTCTAGTTAAATATACATTTCTTTGTTTTAAGGTTTAGTAAGTAAAGAAACAGGATTCTCTATTGTGTCTATGTTAAGTAGATTAGAGGAACATTAAAGGCCTGGGTCTCAATGCTTTTTTTGCTCGATATAAAATAGTACTGTTTGTTAATCTGTTTGTGTGAAT
>NW_020667365.1:0-1466 GCF_002925995.2 Terrapene triunguis | reverse complement strand
TGATAAGGCCTCAGAGGCTCTTAAGAACCACTGTAATATGTACTTCCGTACCTTTGGTGTGAAAGCGTTTTCACGTTTTTCACTGGGCTGAAATTAGATTCTGCCTGGAAGCTCAGCAGGAAAAGATTAGGCTATTGAACTATTTACTATTTCATTTGCTCATTTCTTACCATTTAATAATGCATAAGAAACTCAGATTCAAGTTACTATACAAGTGTCAAGTTCACGTTGGTTTGGAAAACAATCGACTTCTGAAGGCACAGGTTGGCTCTCCTCCCCTGGACTATGGTGATGGCGCTGCTTGACCTGCTCCTGCTGGATACCACCACCACACTGTGCTCTGTTTGCTGGGGAACGCGTGCACCAAGAAATCACAGAGCCTCATCCCGCAGCACACACACACACACACACACACACACCACAGCAGGAGCAGTGCATGCAACTGCGGCCATACCAACCTCACAGGAAGGAGAAGAGCCAACCCGAGCCCAAGGGGATCAGTTGTTTTCCAACCTGACAAGAACTTGACATCTGTAGTCGGAAAATGACTCGACCCTCTCGAGCTTGGGTCAGGGTTAAAAATCAGGCCTGAGCAGACCTCTAGAGGTTACCTTAAAATGCACAAGATACTCAAACCAATAATGTAGCCTGTAACCAATATCTCCTTTAGATAAAAGGAAATCTGCTCAATTTCCCTTTTGCTAAATGTAAATGCTAGTGAGAAAAAGCAGTATTGTACAGGATGACAAGCCTGTTTTAGTTGGGTGGTGATTCTGGCAGATTCACCCCAAATGGGGAGGGAGCCTGAGTATATGGAAAAGATTGTGTAAATGAATGGTTGATGCTTAATACAAGGCTTTGTGAAACAGCTGTATACAACAGTACCACAACATCCCTGAGACTCTGTGCTCTTGAATGCTACAACAGTGAAAAAATCCTTTTATTCGTCTCTAGCACCTGTTACTTTTTGCTCTACATCGTTCAGAAAACTGTCTCAACCCTACATAAGCCTGATGTTCAACTCCTGGGAGAGGGAGAACTCTCCATTATTCAAACAACTTCTTTTGGCTTGTGTTCGAAGTAGCACTGTTGAGTTCAGAGACCCATGTCCAGCCCCTCTCAGCCATAGATAGGATGACTATGATATACTGCTTAAAGTTTTATGGAAGTAAGGGTTAGTAGTGAGGACGACAGTAAATGAGAGGAAAAAATTGAAAGACCTGAGAAACCCTCCTTCCCTCCACACAAAGAAAAAGACATTAAAATATCAACAGGCACTTTCAAGAGTAAAGAGGAATTTGGTGCTAAATGTTCACTGCTTACATTAAGAGTGAAACTTTCCTAGCAGATGCATCACAAGCTATACAAAATTTCCAGAGGATGACAAGCAACTGGCCATGAGCAAACACACTGACACTGTAGGGGTCGGCAACGTTTGGCACGCGGCTCGCCAGGGTAAGCACCCT
>NW_020667364.1:0-1005 GCF_002925995.2 Terrapene triunguis | reverse complement strand
GGGCTGGGGCAGGGAGTTGGGGCACAGGAGAGGGTGTGGGATCTGGGAGGAAATTGAGGTGTGGGAGGGGGCTTAGTGCTAGGGCAGAGGGTTGGGGTGCAGGAGGGAGTTCGGGGTTCAGCCTCCGGGCGGTGCTTATGTCAGGCGGCTCCCAGGAAGCAGCCGGCATGTCCCTCTGGCTCTTAGGGGAGGGGGCGTCCATGGCGGCTCAGCGCGCTTCCCCCACCCACAGGTGCCACCCCTGCAGCTGACATTGGCTGTGGTTCCTGGCCAATGAGAGCTGCGGAGCCGGCGCTCAGGGTGAGGGCAGCACGCAGAGCCCCCTGGCCGCCCCTATGCCTAGGAGCCAGAGGGACATGTCTTCACTTCTTGGGAGCTGAGCAGAGCCAGGTTGAAAACCTGCGAGCCCCGCTGCGCCACTAACAGTTTCTTACTCTAAATACCTCTGTGGTTCTGGAGGTCTGTGTAGTCCAATGGTGAATGTGTGTTACATCTGCTGTCAGAAAGCTGGTCACTCAGCTGTCATCCCCAAGGGCAAAACATGGAGCCATCTGTTTGCACCAACCAAACTCTGTCCTGGTAAACAAAAGAGAGTGAAAACAGCCCTTTCTCTCTGGAATGTGCTCTCTGGCAAGGTGCCAATGTGGGTGGACCATTATCTGCTACTATTTATTCATGCCACTGCTGGACTCGTATGCTTTTTTGATTTAGCTTATTTCTGTTAAAAAAATATATATGCATTGTAAAATCTCAGTAAAAAATAAAAGTATAAGCTTTCACTCTCCGATATTGATTAAACCATGAAATTAAAGGTTTCATTGTCTTTCTGGTGAAAATTTGGACATGATTTTGCTTCACTGAAATTATTTGAAAAGACCGAAAAGAATGATAATGCAATCTCTGTCTATGAGAATATTCAAGGGAGTACGACTCACCAAACACAAAGACTTCAGTGGGCCCCGGATTCCACCCAAAATGTATTCTTTCCAAAGAAGGTATTGAAAT
>NW_020667363.1:0-1014 GCF_002925995.2 Terrapene triunguis | reverse complement strand
TGATCATTATAAAGTTAAAAGAAGATCTCACTGAAAAGTAGTCACACTCTATTCTGCACCTTATGAAATATTAGTGATCAGACAGCACTCTTTCAGTCTGACTTGAAAGATGGCAGTTGAGCAGTACTGTACCATCTTACCATTTTAACTTATTAAAGCCAAGTTCACTTCCTTCCATTTATTAAAATAGTGTATTTGGTTTGAGATCTAAGGCTCTCTTTATAAGACACAAAATGAGTTGAAAGCCAGATAAGAGATGAAGTGTCATTAGAATTCCATATCCTATGTTTATGAATGAAGTGAGTTTCAGTTGTTATGCAAGGGAGACAGCACTGGAATGATCCAGGCATGGTGCTAGCAGGTATACTATAAACTTCTCACACAACTGTGAAAAAGACCTGCCCTCAACAACCTCCACCATCCCCTGCTTTGTCAGTACATGGTCTCTCTTAAATCTACCAATTTATTTGTCTGGTTGCCTTGTGTAACAATGCTGGTTGTGGCGGGACCCAACTGAGAGTGCCAATTCAGGACAAATTGCTTAAACCAGGGCAGTTTAAACCCAAGGCTGGGGTTTTTCCACCTCTAAGGCAAACCAAACCAGCCAGACAAAGAGGATTTTGGTCTCACCCCACTGGCTAACCACAAGTCACACAAGCAATTCCCTTAGACACTCCAGTTTCCCAGTATCACCACCAGTGCCACTCATTATGGGGACAAATAGTTATGAAAACCAATACCCCAGTAAACGAAAAAAGGTTCTTCCCATCCCAAAGGACCAAGCCTCAGACCCAGGTCAATATACAAGTTAGATCTTACCCACAAATCACGCTGTTGCTAATCCTTTAGAATCTAAAATCTAAAGGTTTATTCATAAAAGGAAAAAGATATAGAAGAGAGATAGAATTGGTTAAATGGAATCAATTACATACAGTAATGGCAAAGTTCTTGGTTCAGGCTTGTAGCAGTGATAGAAAAAACTGCAGGTTCAAATCAAGTCTCTGGAGTACATCC
>NW_020667362.1:0-1291 GCF_002925995.2 Terrapene triunguis | reverse complement strand
TATGCTTCCTGAACCACAAGATGAAGTTTATAAATCTAAACAAAAAATTTTAAACACCCACTTGTTCATCCCTGGAGACGGTCAGTCCTAGGAAGGGAGGTGGGAGTGGAGGGGGGACTTTCCCCCATTCAGGAGCCCAGGCATTTGAGGGTAAGGCAGGGACTTTAAAAGTTATGAACTTAGTTGATAGGCGTCCACCTCCTGAAAATACAGCTGCAAATTCAGCAGTGTATTACTTACCCCCAGATGCCTCTAAGTGGAAAAGAGAAAATCAAAACTATATAAGCTCTTAATTATGTGTAGTACATGATGAACTTTCTCCACATCATATTTTTAATTTTTTTCTGGTCTTAATTGGTCAGGACTGAGATCTAGGTTTAATTAAAGGCTTAATTCTGCAAGTCAATGAGTGCTTCCTGGAAGAGGCTGAGCATTCTAAGGTTCTGAAGTCCGGTCTTCCCAAACACTACACATCATTTACAAACTCAAACAAGAGTTACATTGGTCAATTCTAGCTATAAAACTTTCAAAGGTTTTCAGGCATTTTGACTCGCTCCAGAGATACATGCACAGTATATGTTCTGTTATTTGACATTAGTAAAAAATTTCATGTTAACAGAATCAGTCCCATTTTACTAGCCACAAACAGGTAGGAAAAAAAAAATCATTCTTTTATGGAACATTAGGATGGTTTGGTCTTCAAGAAAGGAGCTAAACAGCAACATCAATCCCTTTGACAGCAAACAGATAATTGGACACACAGAACAAGAGGATGAATTGCACCATATGACCTGAAAAGAGTGGTTTAACCTCTCCCTCATACTCAACACTCATGGGCTGCACTTGTCAAGACAACACTTCTCCCCTGCTGTGCCTTCAGCTTCTTTTAATAATGCTTCTTTTCTTCCATGGGACACTGGTTTGGAGATATTCCAGCTCTATTCCCAGAAATGTTTCTTTCAGCTGGGAGCAGTTCCACATTCATTCTATTTGCGCTATAAATCAGCAGTGGCTTGTTTTGGAAGCTGAACCACTCACTAGTGGTTTGGCACATAGGCAGAAGGGGGCCTAGGTGGATCTCCTACCCGGTATCTGATCTATTCTAGTACCTTGCTCGTAGTTCTTGTTTTATCAGCTAAGCTGACCTGACAGGTTTGAAGAAAGAGACAACATACTGCATAGGCCCTGTGGAGGATCAAATCTAGGTCAGATTAGGGTTTTATCATCTGTTTCCAATGAAACACTAACAGTGGTTTAGAACGATATTTTCAACTCCATTGCAGAAACGATT
>NW_020667361.1:0-1833 GCF_002925995.2 Terrapene triunguis | reverse complement strand
CTTGCATCTGAAGAAGTGAGGTTCTTACCCACGAAAGCTTATGCTCCCAATACTTCTGTTAGTCTCAAAGGTGCCACAGGACCCTCTGTTGCTTTCCCCCTACTGTTACTCACACCTTCTCTAAGGTGCCACAAGGACTCCTCGTTCTTTTTGCTGATACAGACTAACACGGCTACCACTCTGAAACTTTCAGGGATACAGGACTTTGTCCATTCTTTGTAAATAAAACAGGATTGCAACAAACACATGCATGACTCCATCATCAATTTCTCTTCCTAGCTGAAACAACCAGCAAGGCCCTGAACATTGACCAGTTGTTCGGGTCAAAAGCAGTAACGATGTAAACAGGTTTGAGTGGTCTATGGCAAGATGAATTCAGCTGCTTACCATGGTGGAGGCAACATGCCGGAGCTGGAAGTGAGCCCTATCATTGCTATTTATTTGTCTCTGGCAGTGTGTGCTAGGTGGTGTCCAAACGTCAAGGAAAGCATGCCCCTTGCCCCAAAGAGCTTGCCACCTAGGCAGGACGAGTCTTCTGAGGCACCACTAATTGGCATCTGCTAGTCTATTCTGTAGAGGTTCTTATATCACCCTCACCACCGAAGTACATGGACACCTTCCAATAGCATATTAAGCAATGTTACGAACTACTGGTGTGTTGGGTTTGTTCTCTGTCTCCCTGAAACCTGTTTGAAAGTATTTGTCCCTTTGTCCCACCCCAAGACGGCTCATACACTTGAACATGAACGGAGATAAACACCATCAGTGTTGAGCTGCATCCAGAAGAAATACTCGCTTCAGTGTGAAAACTGTGTTGCAATCCAGCAGATCTTACTCATCTACAATCCTCAAGACTAACAGTCACTCAGTAATTGCTTGGAGAGATGAGATGGCCAGTGGCCAGGCTATGTCCTCTGTTTATTATGTGGATCGGATGGTTTCCTGATACTAGCAGCTTAATGCTTTTTGGATAGTTCTGTATAATTACATCTGACTTATAAATAGACAACCTTGCTACAGCTGCCTGCATTCCATCTGGGGAAATGTTGACTCATGTGGTCCTATGATGTGAAAAGCAATGTATTCTGGCTGAATGTGGGCGAACAGCTACCTCATATTTTACATAGCCAGGGATCACCCAGGGGCCAAGTTGCGCCCTTGATATGACAGGCAAAAATCTGGCAACAAAACATCCACTCTCTCCTTCCTCCTTTTCCTTTTCTAATTTCTTTCCTTCTTTTTTCTCTCTCAAGGTTTCATCCCTGTGCAGGAGCAAAAACACATGTGCCATGTAGTCCCTTATTATAGGGGAACACTGGCTATACCTTGTGCTAGGCCCCTGAACAGAGGTGAATTCCACAGAAATTACTACACAGAATTTTGTCTGCCACCTGGTAGATTCCCCTGCTATCTAGAATTAATGTTCTACAGATGATTTGTTAGGCAGTAAGTCAATTGTCCTTTCTCTTCTAACTTGAATTACAAATTGGACCATCAATTTGCAATGCATTGTGTCTAGATATGGCAAAAAACCTGGACTGGATCCAGCATAAGAGTGGATCAGATTCTGCAGGATGTTTACAAAGTACAAACTTCCATGCCTGCAGTAGTGGATCCAGGAAAATAATTGGTGTTGAATTCTCTGGGCATATCAGGCTATGAAAAGAACTCTAGCACCTATACACCTGCATTTCTGGTTCTTATTTTGTCTGAACCAGTTTGAACTCAACCCATATGTGTGGTTTGGGTCCGAGCTGGTTTATTAGCCTCAGCCATCCCCCCCTCCTCCCTTAGGGTTTGGGCTGGCTCTGAAGGACATCAATGAGAAGATGC
>NW_020667360.1:0-1571 GCF_002925995.2 Terrapene triunguis | reverse complement strand
GGGATATTCCATCTGATCCCCATGAGCTGAAAGGACTGAGTTTCACCATTCTCTGCAGAAGAGACATATAGACTAGGTTTAGACTAGGAAAACAGGCTGACCTTTAACACGTTAGCTAACACATCTTAACTAACATGGCTGTAAACAAGACTTTGCACTCACTGCAAACAGGTTGAATCATGTTGAAAACCATGTTAGCAAGATGTGCTCAGCCCTAGAGGGGAGCCACAATCAGCTAACATGTTTTTATGCACAATCTATTTCCGCAGTTCAGTCATGACCATAGAGCACTGCTAGTCCATGGTACAAGAGCTAGAGGAGGCAGCATGACCAGGAGGGAAACCAGGACGAGCTGGGAGACAGTTCTTGGTCATCTCTCTGTGCCTCCGGCCCTCCATATGCTGCCTGGGGATACTTACAGTTCCTCACCTTTGTGAAGCATTGGGAGACAGACTGTAAAGCACCTTAGCTTTACGCTAAGCATTATTTCTTACAGCTCATTAGGGCTGCCCATTTTCCCCTTTGCTTGTGGCTAGGTGCTTTACAGAACTGCACAATAAGCTGGGGGGTGGGAGGGAGGAAAACAGGAGAAGCGGGAGTGCGGGAAAGCAGCGTATCTATGACTCTGCACTGCCATGCATCAGCCAAACGCTCGGCAGGATTTCTCCATTCCTTGGAGGACCAACATTTGTTGCTTAACAAAGCTTTGCACTTGAGGCTACAGCTATACGTTATGCAAGAACCCATCCTGCACTGAACTCCATCATTCACAGTGCAGAACACACTGAGGATGTGCGCGTCCATTGGCCTGGTTCCTTGCCGATTTGGGGACAAGCTCAGGATGGGTGTAAAGCAGTGCAAGTCCACTGAACTCCATGGCATTTGTCTGCATCTAGCAGGGCTGAATCTGGCCCATCACTCTGAAACTGCCTCTTTTCAAATCCGCACAAGCATTGGGGAGGCTCCTTTTGAGAGGGGGTTGAAAATCCTGAACGTTTTCAACCAAAAGTTTTGTCGGAAATGTTTGGCTTTTTCACCCCATGGAAAGTCAAGTTTCCAAAGACGACGTCAACATTCGGGAATTTTAACCAGCTCTACTTCATTTCTTACCTTTTCCGCTGCTTAAGTGGTGATCCAGGCTGCTTGTGAGTGCTGGAGCTGGAGGGAATTTCCACGCACACATGAGCTTGTACGCCTCCCACGGAACAGCTGAGGCTGGAATGTGAGATTCTCCCACAACTTAGCCAGCCGTGTGGGCACATTGGTCTGGTAGACTACAGCCTGTATGGCGGCAGCAGAGGCTGGGGAGTGGTACATTTGCTCAGCAAGCAGATCCACACATTGAAGCTCAGAATTCTGGGGCATACCATGGCATACCAGAATTCTGGTTTTCCCCTTGGTCTCAGCCACCTGTACCACCAAACTGTGTCTGGAAGGGAGAGCGAGTGAGACAGAAGCAACAGGGCTTAGTATAGGAATCTGCCAGGGGCTGATTCCAGGGCAAATCTCACAGCCCCAGTATCACATAATACACAGGGCCATGACAGCCTGTGGACCCCGTTGGTTAGATG
>NW_020667359.1:0-2083 GCF_002925995.2 Terrapene triunguis | reverse complement strand
AGGGATCAGGCTGTTTGGGGAGGCTCAGCCTTCCCTACCCAACCCTCCATACAGTTTCGCAATGCCGATGTAGCCCTCGGGCTAAAAAATTTGCCCACCCCTGAGATAGGGCATCAAGCACAAATGTAAAGTGAGGACCATTACAGAGTTTCCCTGATGGCTGCTTTTCTTTTTCTCTCCCCATTCTTGCTTCCCTCTCCAATCCTAGGATGCTGGCTGCTGCTCCTACAAACCCCCATCCTTTGGTGGCTGCATTTTTCTCTACCACCCTGGACATCCTTCTTCTGCTGCTTACCTTCCTCTTGATCTTCCTTCATGTCCGCCTGTTCCCAATGGCTTGCCCCTTCCAGTACACCTTCTATCACCTTCACACTCTACCCCTGTGATCTTACATCTGCCTTCATTCTCCTTCCTCCTATGATCTCATCCTTTCCTTTTAACATCGCCTTTCTGCAGTGGCTAGTCTTCCTCCACTTCAGCCTCTTTTACCACCCTCTTCCCTAAGAAATCCAATGCCTCTTTCTCATTCCCTTTCCCCTGGGAGTTCATTTCACACTTTCAGACTTTTGGCTGCTGAATATTGCTAATGTTTTCTTGACATAGTCTTTTATGTGGAATTTCCTGCTTTTTTAAAAAAATAAGAAAAATAATGGAGCAGAAAGGGTGGGGTAGAGTCAATTAAAAGAAGAAGCTTCTCTGTCCTGGACTTCAAAGCTCTCTACCTCAGACTGGTGATAGTGGTCTAGGAAATGTTACACTGAAGTACAAGCAATGGGAGAAATTGCACACACTCCATTCGTCCATAAGAAGAGTAATTTCTGCACATGCTTTATTATTATTACTTAAGGTTTTCTCTGTGCTGCTGTAATAGTTCAGATGTAGACAAGCCCTGAGTAGGCGTGCTGCCTCAGTAGAGCTGTGACAATGCCATCCACCAATTTAACAGATGAGAAAATTGACTGGATCCATAAGGTGCCAGACAGTTTTATTATAAAGGAGGGGGGGTGTATACAGGGACAGGCCCCTCTTCCTCTGAGTGTCCTGCTGCCCATTGGCCAGCCAGAGAGTTGCAAACTGATTGTTTTTTGTTCTTCACAATCATTTACTTAAACCCTGGTCTGGTGTTTCTTGGGCATCTTGTTCCATTTTTGACTGAACCCACCCTCTCTCCCTACTGTTACATAGCAGAGAAACTGTGTTTTCAGTTTGCTCGGGATTTGAGTGATCTCCTATTCAAGGGGTCAGGAAGGAATTTTTCCCATTGGAGTCAAATTGGCAGGGGTCCAGTAGTTTTTATTTCACCTACCTCCTACTTACCTGGAGATACAGGTTAATTTGGTATAGACATATTTAACCTAGCTGTTCTCCAGGACGCTATGCGGAAGGCGATTGAGGAATTTATTGTTAGGAATTGTATGAATCTTAGTTCATTGCAACTTGCAATCAGTCTCCAGTGCAAATAAAAAGCCAAAGGGCCAGCGACCAGAAAATAAGAGACATGAGGTTTGGCTAGTGGACCCCAGAGCCGTGTGAAAAAAGGAAACCTGAAATCCTTGCAGATTGGGATCTGTCTTTGGTAACTTCTGTTCCCTGAAGGTAGAGAAGATTCAGCAAAGCTAGCTGATTCCTTGGGGAAGGCAGTGGAGAGTCTATCTTGAATTATGGACTACGGCAGTGTTTCTCAAACTGGGGTCTGCTGGCCCTGCTGATCAATTCCTCCCACTCATAGACTCATAGACTTTAAGGTCAGAAGGGACCAATATGGTCATCTAGTCTGACCCCCCGCATGATGCAGGCCACAAAAGCTGACCCCCCCCACTTTCCCTTAACTCTGCTGTTGAAGTCTCCAGATTGTGATCTAAAGACTTCAAGTTGCAGAGAATCTTCCAGCTTGCGACCCCTGCCCTATGCTGCGGAGGAAGGCGAAAAACCTCCAGGGCCACTGCCAATCTACCCTGGAGGAAAATTCCTTCCCGACCCCAAATATGGCGATCAGCAGAACCCCGAGCATACAGGCAAGATTCTCTAGCCAGACTCTCATTTTACCAGCGATGGCCGTTATTGCCTAATTGATTAGAATCAC
>NW_020667358.1:0-1079 GCF_002925995.2 Terrapene triunguis | reverse complement strand
AAAAGCCAGTCAGTAATCCCTCATCCATGGAAAAACAACACTGCATCAAAAAGATTCTTTAGTTTGCTTTAATTCTTGTCACTAGGAAATACAGTAACAGTAAGCTGAGAAAGACATTATTTAACCATCTCAATCACCAGTTCAAAATTGTTCACTTAATCTGTACATTCATAATCAATGCACACATTTCTATTATACTTCCCAACCTGCCAAAGTTTAAACATGGGTTTCAATTGTAAGACTAATACTCAAAATGAGAGAACCTAAAAAAATGGTACATACTGCAGGAGGCTTTAAATGATGCAGATTACTTTCCCTAATATATAAAATATCTAATTTAACCTGACTTTTATTTCCAGTGCAAACTGTTGGCAGCAATAGGTTGTGCTCCTGCAATTGACGGGATGTGACAGGACTACTATACCCAGGTTGAGCACTTTACAATGATTCGGCCATCCACACACAAGTTGTCAACTGCAGGATTAAGGCCTTGTTGCCTTAAATTGTTTGAAGTTAGTGGGGCTCCATGCAGGTGCAGCGGTTTTCCCATACACCAGCAACTGTAGCATAAGGGCTATAGAACACCATGAATGGCAGGAACAGGGCTATTTGAAAGGGTATATCTTCACTGCAGTATTAGCCTGGGTTATCAGCACCTGAGTCTGAGCAGCCACACTGCAAAACCCTACCCAACTTCTGTCCTTACTGGTGCTGCATGCCTCTGTGTGGGTGTTTCACTAGGATTCCTGGGGCATACCCCATAGTGCTTTGTGCTGCAGTTAGCTCAGCCGACTTATGATTTTTTCCAAGTGAACTGGGGAAGAACTTGTCTGACCTTCTGAGCACACTGTTCGTGGTGAGAGGGAATTATGGGAAGGAACTGGAGGACTACAGAACATGAATGATTTAGCTTGCATCTTCACTATAAAGTGGGCAGGTTACCATCCCAAGTGAAAGTGGAACCTGGGCTTTGCAACCCCTCCTGGCCCAGGTTGAAAGCACTACCTAACTTGGGTGAGAGGTTTTTGTTTCTGTATTGGAAGGGAGTTAGCGATAACACCTAAGCAAGAGCCTGGTCT
>NW_020667357.1:0-1015 GCF_002925995.2 Terrapene triunguis | reverse complement strand
CATGGCCACATCCTCAAACGTCACCGACATCTGAAAGGACAAACAACGCAATTCAGCATGGCAAAGTTTACACACTGGTAGAGGAATAGCTGTCGCAGGTGATGCAGATGTACAGTGGTCCACGCAACTAGGAGGGCCCTGGGAGCTTTGAAAGTTTGTACCATTACTATTGGTGCAAGTTTGTCACACTGTAAAAAAGGTAATGGACAGTGTTGTGTGTGTCTGTGACTCAGCCCACAGGGGTGGCTCCGGCAGCTGGGCCCCCTGCTGTGGGTGTTGTATACTGGCACAAAGAGTTGTACCTCCTCCTGACCCTCTGTCATGATGGGACTGGCAGGCCAAACTTCAGTGAGTGTCACAGCAACCTGGAGCACCAGGTCACAGCCCCACTTACATTTAGCCGGCACACCCGACCCTCTGTCACCATGCTGGAGGGCTGGGCCGACCAAACCTGAGTAGCACTGCAGCCCCTCAAGCCATGATGCAATGTCCAGAGCAGGGCACTGGGCCCAGCCAGCCCCACTGGACCCTGCTGGAGCCACTATTGCAGGGTGAGAGTGGGGCACATTGTGGGGTGAGTACAGGGTTGGCTCACTCCCCAGTCGCTCCCTCCCTGGGCTTGCCCTCTTTATTGGGCAGGGACCAGGGTTACACTGTTGTAGCTGTTTTGTTCCCAGGATATGACAGAGACAAGGTGGGGGAGGAAATCTCTCTTACTGGAACAAATGTTTTCGTTCTTGAGCTACAGAGCAGGGTCCTAGAGCCAGGTCCAGCAGGAGCCCACATGTCTGCACCGCAATTAAACTGCCCCTGGGCGGAGATCCAGGAACCGGTGGCAGCTGGCACAGCCCGGCGGCAGGTTTTGAGTCGCCCTCTAGACCAGTGTCCCCAACCTTTGCCGTGTGGCGGGCACCGCACAAGCAGCCGCCAAAAAATCCCATCATCAAGAGGCGTCGCTGCCGAAAATCAGAGACATTTCGGCGCGACGCCCCTTGGTGACGCTGCATTTCGGCGG
>NW_020667356.1:0-1084 GCF_002925995.2 Terrapene triunguis | reverse complement strand
TGGAGTTGGTCTGATCGATACATATGTAACTCCCATTATTCCTGCTAGTAGGAGTTAGTTATGTAAATCACTTCATGCATCAATGGAAGAAAGACCCTTCTGCTGTGGCCAAGGTCTCTTACTCAAAACACACTTTCACATGTGTTCCACCTTCATATTTATTTTGATTTAGAGCCAATGAAGTTTGAAACCATCATTTCCCCCCAAAATTAAAAGAAAATAACTAACCAGAAGATACAAAATCAAACAACCCAACAAAACTCAACTCACTTCTAAGTGTTAGTTTTTATCCCTTCCTTCCCAGAAGCTTTGGTTAAAAGTTGGGCTTTGCAGCATGCTCTAAAGGTCAACAGATATGGTCAATTTCAGGGAGGGACTCTGTTCCAAAATAGAGGGCATCTCCTGGAGAATGTATAACAGGCAGCTCCCTTTCTTATACCAAGAAAGCTATACCAGCTTGAGTGCCTCTGGCCACAACAGCTGTGACAAAACAGCGAGGAGGGAGCTGGTCTTTTGGGGCATTGTAGGTCAAAACGAACACTTCATACTCCATTCTGAAACCAGATTAGATCCTAGACTATTGGTGTTCCACGCTCCCAACAAGGTATGTTTTATTAACTGCAAACTGCTGGATTTATCCTCATTTTTTCTAGGTTGATTTCAAGGTGTAATCATTAAGGTAACAAAGCGTGGGTTACAGTAGCACAGTCCACATCTGAAATAAGGGTTGCTAACACCCCTCACGCATGGTTGTAGTATGGTGTGTTCTTTGTCACAGCTGCTGTGTGATTGTCCAACAGCACTTTGGTGTCCAGCAAAGCTCTAATTGTGAAGGCCAGTAAAAAATTACAGTCTCTCACTCTCAGCTGAAGGGGCAGTTGTAATTCTCTACAAATCTGGTGGCTTCTCCTAATGTATGAGCATCAAGTCTCAGGATTGAGCTTCTGGCAAGCTAGCCCACATAGATACCCCAGTCTCTTCCAAACACAGTTGAGGCATTCAACAGCAGTGGTTGGCTTTTTTGAGTGAGACTGATAGTACTGCCACTACCTTCAGTTTAATAACTCTGAATCTTTCTTCCTGC
>NW_020667355.1:0-1525 GCF_002925995.2 Terrapene triunguis | reverse complement strand
TGGTTCATATTATATGCTCTCTTTGGGCTATATGTACCAAGAAACTTGGGTGTAGTGATGCTTGACATCTCCACCCCTAACTTTTATGCTCCTAGAAAATCACTGGGATTCACAAAGCCTGAATTAGGCACCTATGATCCCTATACAATGAATGGGGAGTGCTGGGTGCCTTAAAATGGAATAGGAGGTGGCTCACCTAACGAAGCCAATGGGAGGTGCCGAGCAAAGGGGTGTGTACTAAGCCCCACCCTTCTCTCAGAGGTAGGCACCTAAGTCCAGGCTGCAGGGAGGTGCCTCCCTCTGCTTGGGATTCTCAGCTGCAAACCCTCTCTTGGCATTAGGTGCCTACACTGTTTTTGCAAGAAGCAGGATGAGGGGGAAGAGGAGGTTTGATTCCTCCATAATTTATCCACAATGCACCAGCTTCAGGGCCAGAGACAGAACAAGTATAAAAATGGCTCTGTAGTCTGGTGGTCAGAGCACTCACCTGGGAGGTGGGAGACCCAGTATCTAGCCATGCTGCACTGAGAATTTTTATATTATTTATCCAGAGTGGAACAGCTTCAACAGGCGATATTGAGGGAGACTGACTTCAGAATATTCCAAAGCCCCATGTTTAGGGCACTCTCTGAGACATGGCAGATCCTTGTTCAAATCCCTTCTCTCCATCAGGTGACAGGGGTCTCCCACATCTCAGATGAGTACCCTAACTTCTGGGCTAAAAGTTATGTGGGAGCTCCTTCTCCTCTGGCAATTTTGTGCAAGCTTGCCCACAGGGACCAGCTCTGATAGGCTTGCTGTGAGCACACTTAGTGGATCAGGCCCTGCAGGTGAGTTAGGTGGAGGTATGCCTATCTTCTCATGGGTTGTGCATAACTCTGGGGTTTGGGGATCTGGATGTGTGGTCTGGGGCTGCAGTGTGTGTGCACAGAGGCAGATATAGTGCCTAGGGAATTTTTAATGCTAAAACTTAGGTGCTGAGTGAGTTTAGCTACCTACAGGTTTGACAGCAGCTGAGCAGGGGTTTTGTGAGTCCCAGTGAGGCCTGATTCTGGGGTTTAGGTGCCTAAAGTGGCAGTTAGGCACCAAAATCCTTTTGTGAGTCCAGCCCTTAGAGACCGGGGGCGTAGATAGCAATTTATTGGTACAGACACAGGTCAGTTTATCACCTAGTATCCCCACAACTTCCCAGAATATACCAGCCATTGTATACACATAATGTGCTCACTCACGTGGTGAGACAAAGATATAGCAATGTGTTAATATAGTAGAGTTACCATATTTCAGCAAGCAAAAAAGAGGACGGGAGGAGCCCCACCCTAGCCCTGCCCCCGTCCTGCCCTAGCCCTGCCCTGCCCCTCCCACTTCCCAGCCCCCTCAGAATTCCCAACCCTCCCCACGCTCCTTGTCCCCTGACTGCCCCCTCCTGGGACCCCTGCCCCTAACTGCCCCCCAGGACTCCACCCCCTACCTAAGCCTCCCTGCCTCTTGTCCCCTGACTGCCCCCTCCTGAGACCCTCCCCCC
>NW_020667354.1:0-1597 GCF_002925995.2 Terrapene triunguis | reverse complement strand
TAAATTCCCCTGGAAACCTCATGAGAACAGACTAAATGGAGAGAGAGCGAGAGAGAGAGAGAATGAGCCAGGTTAGCGTGTGAAGACAAAAATAACATTGTAAGTGGGTTATTCAATCCCACATCAGAGCGTGCGATACGCCCCCACCCCGCTGGGCTGCTAGCTCAGGGTCAGGCCTGGGGAGAGCTCACTGCTGGAAGGGGGAAGATGTGTCTGCACAGAGGATTTGCAGATGCTCAGGGCGTTGCAGCCCTGCGGTTCCCTCGCTGCACAGAGCAGCTGGACTATGTTTGCAGAGAGTTGCTGAGCAGGAGCCACTGCTCCCGGCACCGACTCTCCTCTATTTTCCCTCTTCTGAGCAGCAGCCGGTCACTTTCTAGTCCAGCAGTCTCTGGCTCCCTTAATATTCCCACCAGGGCTGGGGAGATGGGTCTAATTCTGCCCTGCCTGCCCTGGGGTTTGAGCCGATGGGAGAGAGGCAGGATCTAGCCCAGAAGCAATAGGGGGTGGGACGCTCTGTGAGATCAATTAAATCCGCTGTGGAAGAGTTCCCAGCCTGTGTTTCTGAAATTTCCCATTTCCCAGTCTCCAGGTGCTTCCCCTCTTTGGACGAAATAGCCTGGGGTCATTGGCCCTCAAGGCAGGTACCATGATTAATTATCCTCACTGTCAAAAATATACACTGCATAATTTATATTCCTTATAAAACAACATAAGATTAAACCAGATAAACTGGTGTAATTGGTGTAATTGGAGCTATACACATTGGAGCTTATACCAGTTAACTTCCCGGGAAGTACCATAGTGGCAGGGGTTGGGTCTTTCATGGGGTAGGTGCTGGATTGAGTCCATCTGCTTTGGGAACATGTCAGGTGCCCACAACTTTCACACAGCTGCCTCTGTTGCCTCAGCAGGAAATGATCAATGTTCACTCTGCAGGGAATGCTGGGGCAGCTGAGAACTGGACTGGCCGCTCAGTGTCCGCGCAGTGTGGTTGGGCCAGATTAGCTTTATCACAAAATCCCTGTCACAACTGGCACTGATTACCCTCAAATGCAGTCTCACCTGAGGGTCAAAGACATAATGGGCCATGGGGACGCAGCCCCTCACACCCATACAGCTGGTCTCACACACAGATTCAGCACATGCGTAATTAGCATGAACACTTCTGGCCAAACCTTCCAAAAAGGCCAGTGCTTTTGAGAGCCCAGCATGAGATGCCTTAAGGGATAACAGACAAGCTGCACTGAGTCCCAGCCCCTGCTGGAAATCATCCTCTAAGGTGGCTTAAATGGGGCCCCCAAAATCACTAATAGTTTTTGAAAGCCTTGGTCTCTGTGCTTAACAATGTGATAAGCCAAGCACGGTAGTTAAAAACAATATTATATCTATCTACCTCCATATACACCCTCCGACTATCTCTCTCTCTCTATCCACATACATAGGTTGATATATAGATAAATGGCTATTTATCAATCTTTGTATTGCCGGCTCTGTGCAGCTGACGCCTTCAAGTCTCTGTTAAAGCACTAGCTAAGAGAGCAGCCCTAGTCATTTCTTCCCTGTGTGGAGCCGTCTCTCTGCTCCTTTCAGGGTC
>NW_020667353.1:0-1319 GCF_002925995.2 Terrapene triunguis | reverse complement strand
ATTTCTTAATAATTCGCAGTTCGGGATAGAGACCATATCTTCATGTACGTCTATCTTGTACCTGCCCCAATGGGACGCCAACCCTGACTGGAGCCTCTGGCCAGACTTGTAATACATTAAATAATCATATACGTACTGTTTATTAGTGAGGGGATGTGCTTCCCTCCTAACTGCTAGCTCTGCAATCTCATTGTAGGACCTGGGTCAAACTTGTCTGCTTGTTCACCATCATTAGTAATAAAGATTCTGCACAACCCAGTTCTCCCCTGTTGGTTACACTTGTGCAGTCCCATTGTTTTCTATTATGCCTTTAATGGCTGCATCTATTCCAGGCTATTTTTCTATAATCTCCCACTGGTGCTATCAGTTGTTCAGCTTCATCAGCAGAGGCTGAGTTGGTGCAGTCTCCCAGCATTTTAAGCACTCTGTCCTCCAACCTTGCCCAGATCAGGCCTTGAGGGCAATGTTTAAAACACTAGCAGCCACCAGCACCTTTTCTCACTGTGGAATTTTAGGGGAAAAAGCCTAGTGTATTCAGGGTCTTTGTCGCCTGTGAAACCCTGTTGTGTTTTCCCAGGTGTTGCTTAGGCAGAATTTGGCTCTGAAATTGTAATTTAGCTAACAATTTTGTGGATGATGCAGGAGCCAGGCTATACTCCAGCCCTCTCTCCTTGTAGCAATGCTGGTTCCCACAGGGCTCACAGGAACAGTGACAGCTTAATTAGGGCTTGTCTACACAGGAAAGTTGACTGAAAGCAAAGTAATTATACTGGAATAAAGCCACTTTTATTCCACAACAGAGTGTCCAGACAGGGCATTATATCGGCATAGCTATAGCAGAATAATTACACCGCTATAATCTTCCTGGGCAGACAAGCACGTACTTCCCATGGAGCAGGTATGGCTCTGCAGATGGGCTACAAGCAGGCTGTTTTTATTATCACTTTACAAAAGTAAGTCCCCCCATCTCAGAGGCAGGGAAACTGAAGTGCACAGAGGGAGTGTGACTTGCCCCATGTCCCAGTGAGTCTGAGCCAGGAATAGAATCCAAGGCCCAGATTCTTATCCCTGGAATAAAACACACTTGAATATAGCCCCAGAGATCCAGCCGCTCTGCATCCAGTCCATGGAGAGACCCCATGTGTTGGATGTGCTGCCCCTCCGCACTGCCCCCCAGCACCCTGTGGAACTGTGTACCCAGTGGGGCATGGATACAGGAGCTGACCCATTGAATGCCCCCCACTGCCCCTTAACACCCCCCCCACCCCAACACCTCCCAACCTCCCCCCACTGCCCCCACATCCTCACTAGCTCTCATT
>NW_020667352.1:0-1438 GCF_002925995.2 Terrapene triunguis | reverse complement strand
ATACATTTCTATTCATACTCAAACTATTAATTTAACCAACCAGTAATTTGGTTGTTCCTTTTATGGGCATGTGGAATAAAACAATCAATATTGACAAGTAGACTAATAATAATTGTACCCATCTCTTATATAGCCCTTGTCATCAGTAGATCTCGAAGCACTTTACAAAGGTGGATAGTGTTGTTTTCCCCATACTACGGATGGGGAAACTGAGGCACCGATGATGAATGCATGGAAACTGGCAGTTTGCTGACTGAGTCCAGAAATGTCTTTCTCATAAAACTTTCCCTAATTTGCAATGTTCTCTTGCTATTCCAAAGAGGTGAAAATCTGACGTACCTTTCCTAGCGGGTGTAGTGTTCTGTCTATGTTGTCAACTGACTCAAAGAAAGTCAGATGCAAAATACCAGGCTGCATCAAAAACCAGCATTGTTTGTCTGTCATACTCATATCAATATGGCAATTTCATTGAATGTGGAATAAAATATCAGGCTCTTGGTTTACTTGAGCACGTAAAACTGCCATTGAAATAAACGAGTGATTGGGTACAATGAATGGCCCCATATCTAAGACATCTATAATGGACATGTGCCTAGATGCCCTGCTGATAAAGTTAGAGGTGTGTAATGCTTCATTCTGCATGGGAAGATATCCCCACCCCTATTATACATGGAGGTTATGTCTACACAGCAGCTCGGAGGTGTAATTCAGTTCGGGTAGCCGCACACATAGTAGCTCTGCATGAGCTAGCATGCTATGTAAAACAGCAGTGTGGCGGTAGCGGCTCAGGCTAGCCGCTTGAGTATAATCCCATCTGATCCTAGATATGTGTGACGTTCCCTTTTGGTATTGTCTGGACTGGTGATCTGCTAGGCCTCTTCAATCCTTGACTCTGGGAGCCAGCCTTACCCTGCACTGCTGTCCACACACAGCCTCTGGCATGTAAGCTGCTCCCAGCTACTTGTAAGCGGAGGACACTAGCCAATATCTCCAATCCCAGACACAACCCTAGGAATCTCCGTCTTGCAGTGTCCAGTTATGCCCGCTGGATGCGGCAAGCTTATATAAATTCGTCAATTTAACAAAGAAATTGATACGTACCAGGCTTGTTCTCCCAAGGGGAGTCTCTGACACGCTGCAAATCAAACGCACTGCTTCAGGGAGAATAAACAAACAGATTTATTTAACTATAAAGGTAGATTTAAGTGATTATAAGTCAAAGCATAACCAGTCAGATTTGGTCAAATGAAATAAAAGCAAAACGCATTTTAAGCTGATCTTAACACTTTCACTGTCCTTACAAACGTAGATGCTTCTCATCACAGGCTGGCTCTTCAGCCAGGCTCTCCCCCTTGATCAGTGGTTCAGTCGCTTGGTGGTGGTGGTGTCTTTAGATGTAGCTGGAAGAGAGAGAGCATGGCAAAATGTCTCTCCCTTT
>NW_020667351.1:0-1003 GCF_002925995.2 Terrapene triunguis | reverse complement strand
GGTCTCAGAAGGAGCCCTGCACTGGGAGGAGGGGGGATGCTTGTCTGAGCACTGGGTAGGGCAAGGGACACAAACCTGCCTACACTTGACATTCAGCTCCGCTGTACCCCCCACCACATGCACACACATGACATGGTGGTACCTCTTTGTTTTTCCTCCCTTCACTTACAATTAGTTGAGGATGGAAGCAGTACCTGCTCAGAACCCTCAAATCAGACTAAGAGTTGAATCTTTCCCTGTTTGCTAACCACGCCCACATTACCCTTAATACCGCTGGTGCTGCTTCCTGGGATGACTTTGAGATTTGTTCCCTGGAGCATCTTTGCTCCCAGGACAACAGGTGTGCACAGCACATGCAATTACTGTTATTGCCGTGTCTCTCCTTGTGGAAATGGAACACCGAGGGCCAGAGCAGCAGCTGGTCTGGATCACTGTCTCGCCCATGAGGTCTTTTGAATATGATACAAAACTGAGGTGAATGTATTCCACTTCATGTGTTGGTCACAGCATTGGGACACAAAAGTGTGTAGAAATGGGTAAATTTCTTCTGGACTAATAATTTATTCTGAAAAACAATGCAGTTGGGGTTGACCGGAAACTCTTCACAAATGTGTTACAAACTCTTCTAATAGCCTTTTCCCAAAACAATGCATGTGTGCGGGTGGAGGATTTAGGTGCGGGTCGCAAAGCAGCCACGGGTAGGAGGTGGTGATGCTCCCTCTCTCTGTAATTTTTAGCTCAATAGTTGTGGTGTTCACCTGTGAGGTGAGAGATCTTGGTTCAATTCCCCCTTCTGTCGAGTGCTGGGCAAAGATGTGCACTTGGGTTTCCTGTATTTCCAGAAAGCATCCCAGCCACTGAATGGTGTGCTATTCCAATCTGGGTTCCTCTCAATCTCTCCTTTCAAAGTTGTTCTACAGTGGATAACAAATTAAATAACCCTTGGAACAGAGACATGAAGTTGAGCATGTCAGTGCCCCAAACTACCAGTCTATAGAGTCAT
>NW_020667350.1:0-1935 GCF_002925995.2 Terrapene triunguis | reverse complement strand
TAGACTCTAATCAAGTCATCCCTTCACCTTCTCTTTGTTAAACTAAATAGGCTGGAAACTCAAAGAGCTCAGCTTTTCTTCATCCTTGCAGCGTGACCCCTCTCCAATTTATCCACATCCTTCTTGAATTGTGGCCACCAGAACTGGACAGAATATTCCAGCAGCTGGTGCCAAATATAGAGGTAAAAATAATCTCTTTGCTCCTACTCGAGAGTCCCCTGTTTATAGACCCCAGAATCGTATTAGCCCTTTTGGCCACAGTATTGCACTGAGAGCTCATGTGCAGCTGATTATCCATCACCACCCCCAAATCTTTTTCAAAGTCACTGCTTCCCTGTGACTTTCGGGGTCCCCAAACGCTTCCCAGGACAGAGCCCCACGTCTTGTAAGTATGGGCTGCATTCTTTGTTCAAGTTAGACAGCTAACTTGATGGAAGAACACCCTTCTTTTTGCTGTGACAGCCCGGCTGGGTTGGGTCTGCAGGGCTATCTGTAGTAAAAACCTATTTCCGCCACTAAACCTGCATTGCTTTATCTATATTCAGAGTTCCACCTGCTTAAAAGGTGCAAGTTTTAATAGATTTTTGTTAAATCAGTTCAAAACCCTGTGTGGACACTCTACATTGGATTTAGATTTAGCTTGATTCCTTACCAAGGTAAGCGAAATTGGTATAAGCCTGGTTATAATTGAATGTAGAGCATCCACACAGGGTGCAACCGTGGTTGAAGCCGGTTTTTTTTTAAGCAACTGAAAGTGAACTCAGTGCAACTATGACTATATTATTATTAATTATTTGTAGTACCACCGCACCCCGGAGCTGTACAGACACAGACAAAGACAGTCCCTGCCCCAAGCCAAGGAGCCAGACAGACGGACGGGAAGTATAAGGAAACGAGACAATGCCGGTCAGCACGACGGGCAGTGGGCTCGGCACACCAGCAGCACTTTCAGATAGGAATCACAGAAAGGAGCGTTTTGAGGTGGGTTTTGAAGGAGGCGGCTTTGCAGATGTTTACAGGGAGCTCCTCCCAAGCGTGAAGGGCAGCAAAGGAGGAAGCACAAATATGCTTGTTGGAAAGTTTCCCTGGTAGGTGACGGAGGCTGGCGCCATGGGCCCGCTGGAGGAGGGAGTTAACAACTCGATAGCAAAGAAGAGATGTTAGGTCGGGTGGGGATGGGCCACGAAGGGCATGGAAGGTGAAGACCTGCTATAATGCCCATCACTGTACTCCAGCCAGCTGATGGGGAGCAGGGGCCTTTTTCTTTAGGTTAGCCCCTTTCCCTGGCGCACTGATCTACTGATACATATTGACAATCTGGACTCCATCCTAACAACGCTTTGTCTCTAGGAATGATAGAGCTGCTCAGAGAAATCACACTGCATGTATCCCGTGGGGAGCGCGAAAGCTATTTAACGCCACACAGCACAATAACACAGCACTTTAGGACAGGAAGTGAAGGCAAACCCCCTGAACTTCACTCCCAGTTGCCAAGGGCAAAGCGGGTACAAAACGCTCTATTCTGGGACCGCTCTGCACCGGCATAAGTGACTTGGCGTGTCAATAAGGTGTTTTGAATGGGGACAGGGGAAATCTGGTCTCTGGCACGAAAGGGATAAGCCCTAACTGCCCTGCCCCACGTCCTCACCCGTCTCCGATGGTTCGCGGCTGGCAGCTGCTGCGGCCAGGACGCGGCTCCCAAGGGCCAGCACGCCCGACCTGACCCCACATCTGCAATGGAGAACAAAGGGAAAAAGAAGGGGAATTCCAATCGATCTCGGACCAGGAACGAGATGGGGAAATGGGGAGCCCACGTGTCGTCCCCCCACCCCACTGGACAGAGGGTGGGATGAGACGGGGGTGCAGTAAAGGGGGGTATGTCATCAGCTGCAAGAATCAGGGACAGATACACGGGAGAGGGGAAGAGAACTGAGC
>NW_020667349.1:0-1336 GCF_002925995.2 Terrapene triunguis | reverse complement strand
CTTCAGACTATAAATTATTTAATCCTCCATTGCCATTGGAATGTGCTGTCGGAACTGGCTCCAAATTCAAGTCTAATTTTAATTAAACTCCACAGCCTTCTGATGCAGAGAGCACTTCAGTTGTCAGGCTCATCTGCTAATCAGTGGTAGGAGTGGTTCCAGTGGAGCATCTGTAATCCAGAATTATAGCAGCTACATCAATGTAGTTTTGCATGTTGTTGAATAAACTGTTTTAAAGTTTTCTTAGATGGTATGGTAGATGGATGAACCTGGATGGGCCATGTGACCTCCTTCTGTCTCAAAGTGTTACTCTATGCTACACGAAGCATCTTCATTAGTAGAATTCTCAAATCAATGAAATCTGTATTCTTAGTTGCCTTGCAATTTGGTATAAGCCTAACCAAGGTTTGTAGGAGATGATGATTCAGTGGCAGTGATGAACATTGATGATATCTAGACCAGCTATAATAATTACATTTGGCCATCCTCCTTGACTTCATTTTGTTTGGGCTAGAGACACTATTTAGCCCTCATTATTGCTAATAACAGTACTGCGCACTAACTGCATATAGCACTTTTGGTTTTCAAAGTGTCTTGTAACCATTTATCTTTCAATATACCTGTCTGTTCTGTTCCATGCAGCTTCTCGCATTATGTCGATCACTATGGTAGCTGAGTGTCTTCAAGGTAGCTGAGTGCCTTCAAGGTAGCTGAGTGCCTTGTGAGACAGAGTTCAGTGACTTGGCCAAAGTTACTGAAAGGAGTGAAGTATCAGAGGGGTAGCTGTGTTAGTCTAGATCTGTAAAAAGCAACAAAGTGTCCTGTGGCACCTTATAGACTAATAGACGTATTGGAGCATAAGTTTTTGTGGGTGAATACCCACTTCGTCAGATGCATGAAAGGAATGAGTGTCAGAGCCCGGATAAGAGCCCTGTAGTTTTTGGCTCTGTGCTTATATCACCAGACTAATCCATACTTAAAAAGAACCAAAGGTGGGCAGATGGGGAGGAAACGAGATGAAAAAATATGGCAGGAAAGAGACTGATTAGAAGGAAACAGAGAGACTAGTGGAAAGAGAATATTAGATAGCTCAACCCTCTGCATGTCTCAGTTCACTTGTAGGAGCTGTTGCTTGGGAATAGGACAGTTGGGGTCCCATTATCAGGGCCGGCTCCAGGCACCAGCTTAACAAGCAGGTGCTTGGGGCGGCCAAGGGAGAGGGGCGGCACCTGCGGCAATTCGGGGGCGGCAGGTCCCTCACTCCCTCTAGGAGCGAAGGACCTGCCGCTGAACTGCCGCCGCCGATCGCGGCTTTTTTTTTTTTTTTTTTTTTCTT
>NW_020667348.1:0-1517 GCF_002925995.2 Terrapene triunguis | reverse complement strand
CCAACTGTTTTTAGCAGAAAATGAATAGGAAAAGGTACTGCCATAATTCTCAGTGGTTAGTTTCTGTTTAATGTATAGGAGCTCTTAGTGTTTTAACAGTTCATTAAGTAAAGAAAGGCATACATACAGTAATACAACTGGTTTTCTCAAGTTAGCCTTTGTAACTGACATCGTCAAGAGCTTTTTTTGAGACATTGGAAGTAATATCAACAATTGAGGAAGTATTAGCAGTACAACTCCTTCCTTAATGAGTTGGCTGATGTTATATATTAGGGGCAACTTCCTCTTTTGTGATTTCCTCCTTTCTTAGAGAACCTACATATAAGTTTCCAGAATATATTATTTAATTAGCATTTACACTACTATATCCATAAGAACAATCATTAATAAAGTAGTCGAAGGGGAAAACCGCTAAGTGGATCGTTCTTCACATTTAAAAAATAATTACATTTCAATTTCATAGTCGCCAAATAATAGCAGCAGTAAATTACAACTTCTCAAATATAGAGTATCTAGTATTATATAACCCCACAAGGCGGGTTTGTGGAGTTGTATATCTGAAAGGTATATGTGCCATAAATATCTGCTTTGTACTATACAGGTCTTACAGAGGTATGTGGAGGTTTGACTGTCACGTGTAATGATAAACCATCGTGTGCTGTATAGGCCCACAGGCATGGCCATGAAGGTAGGACTGTTAGAAGGCCAACTGTGTATCATAAAGGCCTACAGATATGCACACAGGGTTGATCACATAGAAAACAATTGCTTATTATAATATCAAGTTCAGTATAGCCATCATTCAGGGCTAGTATTTCAATAGTTTATACTGATACCATAGTAAGCATCAAAAACTGGGCAAAAATTTAAATGGGGAGTAGTATTATATTAATACTCAAATTCTAGCTAGACATTTCCAAAGGTAGCACAAAGTAGAACAAACTTCCTTCTGTACCCTTCAAACAGCCAGAAATTCAGGAACTCTTGTTTCATAGGTCTCACAATGTAAGAGAAAGTGAGTATCAAAGTTTCTCCTGCCTACACTGTTGAACACTGAGCTCAGTACAGGTTGGCTGCTGCCACCAATCATGCAGTGTTATATATATATTCTACACACAGACAGACACACACACAAACAGAGAGTAAAGCACCTTGCCTTCTTTGGCATTGTAGATGCTGTATACCAGAGATCGGCAACCTTTGGCACGCGGCTCACCAGGGTAAGCACACCCT
The DNA here is from genome assembly GCF_002925995.2 of Terrapene triunguis. Lineage (NCBI taxonomy): Eukaryota > Metazoa > Chordata > Testudines > Emydidae > Terrapene > Terrapene triunguis. The sequence goes on along the minus strand of NW_020667348.1, from coordinate 284 downwards.
GGCAGGCCAGGCCGGTTTGTTTACCTGCCGCATCCACAGGTTCGGCCGATCCTGGCTCCCACTGGCCGCGGTTCGCCGCTCCAGGCCAACGGGGGCTGCGGGAAGTGGTGCAGGCCGAGGGATGTGCTGACCGCCGCTTCCCGTAGCTCTCATTGGCCTGGAGCAGTGAACCGCGGCTAGTGGGAGCCGTGATCGGCCGAATCTGCGGATGCGGCAGGTAGGGCCGGCTCTAGTCACCAGCAAAACAAGCTGGTGCTTGGGGCGGCACATTTTTAGGGGCGGCA
>NW_020667347.1:0-2281 GCF_002925995.2 Terrapene triunguis | reverse complement strand
ATTTTTGCGTTTAGATCCAAGAAGATGGATAGTTCTTGGGAACCTGTGCATCCCAAAGTCCCAGGGTACGGCTTACAGGTAGGCACACGTGCTTCTCACAACGTACTGTCTGTAGAGTGTGCCCATGTAGCTGTTAGGAAAGCATGGCTCTAGAGATGACGTAGTGGTTTTAGGCTCTGGAAGAGGACAGTGAGAAAGGAGGTGGTTTTGTGGCTCCCATTGGGACCAGAGATTCCAGTCCCATCAAGGATTTTGTCCTTCCAACATAGGTGCTGGAACTGGGGGTGCTGTCGCACTCCCTGGCTTGAAGTGGTTTCCATCATATACAGGGTTTACAGTTTTGGTTCAATGGCTCTCAGCCCCCGCACTATACAAGCTGTTCCAGCGCCCCTGCCTTTCCAGGTGGATAAGTCAAGTTCCATTCCATTTACTGTGCCAGGGTCATATGTTTGTCTGACTTTATATCATGCTATTTAAGCACCTGGGGTGATATAGTGGCTCTATTGAAGACAAGGATAAAACTCCCATTGACTTCACTGGATCCAGGATTTCACCCCTTGTCTTCCAGAAAAGGCCTTAACAAGCTAGTTCTTGTGTGCCCGCTAAAGATCTAGTGGGGCTTTTCACAAGAGCAAGGATTTGCCCCAGTTTTTTTGGCCAAACGTTCTTGTCCCCTTACTGTTCTGGTTAGCTGCTGCACGCCACACCAGAAGTGGCTGTATTTTTGGTGCTCTATGTGTGTAGTAGTAAGTGCGTTGGGATGCAAGGCCCTATAGAAATATATGTTTAATCTGTCTAAAACCACTGCAGTGGACTATGTACAGAGAGACCTTCTTGTGAATGGATGGAGTTGTAGATGATGCCTTTAGCCTCTGTCCCATACATATGCATGCACTTTGCCTAGCCTAGCTCTTTCTGCCTAACCAGCACCACGCCGGGGCTCCCATGACTGTTGTGCATTTAATTGCTCTCTTTTGAACGATGTTCTCTTCCTAATTCCAGAGTAGAGACCCTGACCACAGTCACCGGCCTCGGCGCTCTCCAGCTGCTGGCCAGGAAAGAGCCACCCACAAACACCGAGACCGCGCTAGGTCAAGGAGCCGGTCCGGATCTCCTAAGAGAGACACTGGCAAGAAGAGTACAGAGGAGGAAGAGTCTGAGCACAGGAGGTCAAGATCTCCTCCTAGGCATGGTGAACAGTGAGTGTGAAACCTTCACTTTGAAACAGATTAAAATAAAGGGCATGCATGGCTTCTCTCAGGGGAGGAGTTCTCAGAAGTCGGTTGAATGCTCAGCAGCAAAATTCCTCCTATTACCCCATCAGCCTGCTTGTAACTCCTTCCTAATGTTTCTGCAGCGTTAATTTCTCACATCACTTTATCCCAATGACTTGAAATTAAAGCTGGTGGAACTACAGATGCCTGGCTTTGCATCAAGTTCAAGGGGCTGCCTTTGTAGCTGTTGTAGAGATCTCCCAAACCACAAACAGGGCTTGGGAAGCATTTGAATTTATTTGGTAAATAAATTGTAATCCTTGAATTATCTCTTTATCCCAGAAATGAACAAGGAGAGACAGGGTAGGGTGAGACTAGGGTGACCAGATAGCAAGTGTGAAAAATCGGGACAGGGGGTCGGGAGTAGTAAGAGCCCATATAAAAAGAAGCCCCAAAATCGGGACTGTCCCTATAAAATCGGGACATTTGGTCACCTTAGGTGAGACACACCATGCAGAGAGAAGTTGTTTAAATTTAATCATTCTTATGGTGGAAAGTTTTTCCAAATATTCTCACATCACTGACACTCCCTTCTACTTCTAAATCCCTATCAACCCTTCCCCCCAAAAAGGAAGTTTAATAAAATCTTCATCAAAATTCCTACCCCAAACAGGGTTGTGATCCCGTAGAGGAAGAACTACCAGAGACTCCATGAAATCCACTAAGGACTTTGCTCTTGCTATCAGTTTTACATGGAAGGAGCTCAGATACAAAGATGATGGGTGACTGTATAAAACCCTAAAATAGATTGTTAAAGGGACATTGACAATTTGGAATCTGGTCAGTTTTTTTTATAAAATCGTTGCAGCCCCTGGTCTCCTTGCCACTCCTTGTATTCTTTAAAACTTTTTTTCCCTCCTGTTGCTGTGAATAAAAATGACCCATACAAACAAGCAAAAGGGGAGAGCAACTATTTGGGAAATCAGTGAAAGCAAGTTTACTCAAACTGCAGTCAAATGCACAAAATAAACGAGTGGAGGAATTTTTTTTTCCTCTTGAATCTCTTT
>NW_020667346.1:0-2199 GCF_002925995.2 Terrapene triunguis | reverse complement strand
TGCTCTGACTCTGGCTCAGGGGGTCAGAACACCAGCGGGAAAGGGAATGGGGTGACGTGCGGCGGCAGGGGGTCTGATTACAGTCTCCGCACTAGCAGCTTCATTGTCAGTTTGTAAAAGGGCCCTGTTTTAAAAGCACACATCTTACTGTTATCAATCAGCTGTGGCACATTTCATGCTGTCCCTCTCCAGGCCCGCTTGCACACTGCTAAATAGCTTTTAAAACGGAAAGAAATGGAATGGCTAACGAGTGCTTCAACCTGGGTAACTAGACTATAAACATCCTGGCTGGCACTTGTCCTCCACCTGACTTTCTACTGCATCACTGTCTGTGACAGGGCAGAACGCAGCGTAAGAAACAAATCTGCAACATTAAGGGGGGGATTCTAGGTAGGGGAATAAGCACTGGTCTCTGCTTCCCTCTTGACTTCTTACCTTTGATGTAGACCCTGGGCAAAATATTTTGGAAGGGAGCAGCATGCAGCAAATCACAAACTTCTTCCTGGGACTGAGGCAGGAGGAAGAAAAAAAAAAATAAGTTAAAAAATTCCTTAAGGGACTGAGTATATGGCTCAGGGGGTTGGCAAGAGCACATGGACCTGTTCACCTCTAGGGGGCGCATTCAAATCCAGCCCAGTAGCAACCTAAGAGGTCTGAACCCCTGTGAAGTGAAACTGGAAAAAAGTACCTGCCCAAAGCCCTTTAAACCTAAACCAGAAAGGTTTGTATAGCTCCATTAAATAACTTCCTGTCGGTATAAGCCCAGAAGACTATATAGAGCACTCACTGACTCCGAGTCTAGAAGCACAGGAAGGAAATGATTTCTGTTTTACTCTAACTTGATGACTTCCTATCATTTATTTTCTAAGGATCTCAAGACATTATCTTGATAGGAAGAACTTGTTGGCTTAATTGCTGCAAGGGGTGGCTGTACATACATATATGAATCCTAGGGGCTGTTACTGAATCTTACACAGTATGTTTGTTTGGATTTAGTTCGTTTGGATAGGCCTTTACAGCCAATACTATCAGACCAAAGGTGTGGTGCACCCCAGGCAGACTAGAGAAGTCATACAAAAAGGGCTAGAAAGGAATAACAAAATGAGATGCCACTTGGAAAAACACATGCCAGCACACTTGTGGAAATTAATCCAAAACACAGACATACAAGAGGGAGAAACCTGGAAAGAGTAATACTGAAAGAGTGATGGCCGACAACAAATTGTATATGAGTTTGCAATGGGAGATGTCAGCAAGGAAAAAGGAGAGGTTACTTACCCAGTAGCTGGAGTTCTCTGAGATGTTTTGTCCCTGTGGGAGTTCCATGTGCATCTGTGTGCCTTTGAGTGGAGATTTTTCTTCTGCAGTGTCCATGGGTCTGCACCTGCACCCTACACATCCTCATGCTCTTGACCGAGGTTATACAGGGAGAGGTGGATCTGCCACCACGCCACTTCCTTCTCAACAAGTCCAAAGGCAAGAACTCCGAGGCAGAGGGGAAAAGAGGGTGGGCAGTGGAGCACCCATAGGGATAAAACCTCTAAAAGAACTCCAGTTACTGTACAAGGGTAAGTAACCTCTCCTTCTTTGAGTTATTGTCCTTATGGGTGCTCCACACTAGGTATCTCCCAAGGAGTACACCTATTATGGAGGAGAATGCTGAGGAGACAAGTTCAGAACAGTTCGGAGAGTGGCCTTACCAAAGGCTGCGTCTGATCTGGAGACATGGCCATGAAGTATGTGGTTTTGAAGGATACTTGGAAAAGGAAACAACTCCCCAGAGTTCAAAGGGGGAGGAGGGTTCTCAAGGCACGGAAAATTAATTAACCTCCCAAGGTGGAGTGAGCTGACTGACGTGAGGGAAGACGTTGGTCGAGATTCCTTCGGGAATCTTGTGGTGGTAGGAGGAGCACAAACTGAAACCCCTTCAATTGGCTGGTGAAAGGCTCTAATGACAGGTAGGTGGACTTTAATAGAGCTGAATGAGAAGCCTCGAGTTTTTATATGGAACAGGTAGTCAAGCCCGATAGGGAGGTCAGTCTCGGATGGGGATGACTGCCGTGCACACTAAAGCTGGAAACACTTCCACTTTTACAAGACGGCTTTTGTCACGGTGGGCTTCCGACTGTTCCGCAGTACCGCCTGCAGTTCTGCTTCCGACTGTCCCTCAAGACGACAATTCTGCTCCGGGCTCAAGAG
>NW_020667345.1:0-1231 GCF_002925995.2 Terrapene triunguis | reverse complement strand
GTATTTGGTCCTGCCATGCGGGCAGGGGACTGGACTCGATGACCTCTTGAGGTCCCTTCTAGTACTAGAATCTATGAATCTATGAACAGGGTAACAGCGTTACATGCTAGTTAAGGGAGAGTTTCCTGCACATAAAGGTTGGCATGGAAGAAAGTGCAAAGGTGTTTGTAAGAGAGGTGGATAATGGAGCCTGGCATTGCTGGCAGAGTGCAGGAGACGGAGGAGGACATGATAAGACAGAGCAGATAAGTGGGGAGATGGGCTCTTTGCAGGAGTTTTTAATGGATCTGAAGGGAATGAGGTGGTTGTCTGGAAGACCAGGGCAGAGACAGAGACCTGAAGTGATGCAGGATGAGGGAGTTGTAGTGATGTAGAGAAACAGAAAGAGTTTGACTTTGAGAGATGTTCTAGAGAGAAAGCAGCAAGGTTTGGATACAGCCTGAATGAGCAGGTTGAGAGAAGGCAGAGTCCAAGCCGTCCCACTAACAGATCTGGGGAAGGGAGGATAGTTGTGTTGTCAACTGTGATGGGGAAAACAGGGAGCCAGCGTTTTGGGTTATGTTAATTTTAAAACGAGAGGCCAGCTAAGCACACGGAGAGACAGACAGGTCGGGGTGGAGAGGCCATTGCGTAAGTCGTCAGTGTGAAGACGGCAACTGTAACTGAGCAGATGAGGTCACCATAAGAAAGGGCACTGCGACGAGAGCAAAAGGAAGAGCCTTGTGCAATCCCCATGGATAGTGAGAGGGGGAGGCAGAGAAACAATCAAAAGAGATGGGGAAGATGGGGAAGGAACGGCTTGAGAGATCGGAGAACCAGGTAGGAGGAGTGTATAAAAGCAGTTGAGAGGTCAAGGATGACAGCCAAGGAGTAAAAGCCCTAAGCTTTGGCAATACCTCCTTGACAAATAATTATCCTAACAGGTCTTCTGTTCCTACCAGTACTAAACTCGTTTGTTTTAGAGGGACAAGTACGACCATTTGGCTGTTACCTATCTCTGCAACGCTGATTACACAAACAAATCATGTAGCTCTTCCAAATGCAAAAGGCAGAAGCAGTGCTCAGAACCACTTCATCTCTAACTACACCTCTACCCCGATAGAACGCTGTCCTTGGGAGCCAAAAAATCTTACCGCGTTATATCGAACTTGCTTTGATCCACTGGAGTGCGCTGCTTTACTACGTTATTTCCAAATTCATGTTATGTCGGGTCGCGTTATATCAGGGTAGA
>NW_020667344.1:0-1097 GCF_002925995.2 Terrapene triunguis | reverse complement strand
CTTGGCAGAAGATACTGTACTACGATTGCTAGCCATCATCGTCAAGACGGTTCAATAGGACTGCCGGCAGGACTGAGTCTCCAGGAGACTAAGCATGTCTGCCCAGGTGCCTCTGATTGAACTGGAATATGACGACGATGGATACCAATCGTAATACACCATCTACTGCCAAAAGGCAAGGAGCTGCTGCTGTGTAGCAATGCAGCCCCACGTCTGCCAGCACCCAGATGACATATGGTGATGGTGAGCTGAGCTGAGTGGGCTCCATCTTGCTGTGGTATGTTGTATGTTGTCTGCACAGGTAACCCAGGTAAAAAGGCGCGAATCGATTGTCTGCCATTGCTTTGATGGAGGGGGAGGGGCCTGATGACATGTACCCAGGACCCCCCGCAACACTGTTTTGCATGATCAGCCATTGGGATCTCAACCCAGAATGCCAATGGGCGGCGGAGACTGCGGTAACTGTGGGATAGCTACCCACAGTGCAACGCTACGGAAGTCGACGCTAGCCTCGGTACTGTGGACGCGGTCCGCTGACTTAATGCACTTAGAGCATTTTATGTGGGGACACACACAATTGACTGTATAAAACCGATTTCTATAAAACCGGCTTCTATAAATTCTACTTAATTTCGTAGTGTACACATATACTGAGTGGGCACTCTTATTCCAGAATAAGCCCTTAAATAGTTACTAGGTTTTGAGGTTTTTCACCCATTGAGATGAATAAGAGAACTTTACATCTCCGTCAGAGCTATTGTTTCATGTAGTCAGTCTCCAGCAGACATCACTGGGTAAATTTAAACTTGGGATTGGTCTACACCTAAAATGTAGATCAATTTAGTTATGTTGCTCTGGTGTGGAAAAATTCACAGCCTCTAAGAGATACAGTTAAGCCAAACCTAAGCCCCACTATAGGCAGCACTAGGTTGATAGCTAGGCCGATAGAAGAATTCTTCTATCACCTTTCAGAGAGGTGGATTTACTACAGCAGCAGCAGAACTCCTTCTGTCACTGTAGTTCAGGTGTGTGCTGCTTTAGTGTTTCTAATGTAGACATACCCCATAGTTCACAAATTTGGATGTTATTCGTTACCA
>NW_020667343.1:0-1289 GCF_002925995.2 Terrapene triunguis | reverse complement strand
CTGAGCCTGGTGGCAATTAGAGAAATCTGCCTAGGAACAGCAGTGCAAAAATGGCCAGGTGCATTATGGGCCTGTTCCAAAGTCCTTTGAAGTCAGTGGGGATCTTTTCACTGACCTCTATGATCAAGCCCAATTGGAGGTTTTAGATGCTTGTGTAGTGTCAGCTACTAGCAACTAGTAGAAGGAGGATTCAGGACATGATGGAGCAGTGGTCCTAGATAATAGAGCAAACACAATAGTTTGTGTTTCCAAACTAGATAACACAGGGGATTGCAACACTACATGTGAATTCCAGGGCTAAATTTGGGTATAGCATCACTCAAGCTCCATTTATGTATGTTTTCTTTTTGAGGGAAAGGGAGAAGGGGCAGGCTAGATCCATCAGCACAAGCTCAGGGCTAGCAAAGTGAACCCCCATTACATGTGCTATGGCAGGAAGGATAGCTTTAAAATCCAGCTAGGAACTGCATTGGCTGAGGTGCTGAATCAAGGTGGCCTCATTCCCACCACCATTTGCGGTAGGACTGACTGGATCCAAGTGCCCTGACTCTGGGTTAAAGTGGGACTGTGGGCAGCTCAGTGACTTTTCCCCTAGGACTGCTGGTAGATATTCCTATTGCCAAGTGCCTGCTATAGTTAAAAACTGGTGCAGAGGAAGTCATTTGCAGTGCACAACTAGTTTTATTGGTCCTTCAAAACTCAGGAGTTATGCTATAGATTCTTAAGTGTCCTCTACCAACACTTTGTCTATGAACTGCTTACATTATCTATATAGAGACAGACAGACAGACCGACCGACCCCAGGAATACTTTGGGTCCTGTTTCTTCATAAATGTGTAAAAGCAGTGTGGAATGTACCCACAAAGGATGATTTTCAAAGGCAGTGGGAGTTAGGTGCCCATGAAAATCTCCTCCTTGGTTATTCCTCTTACCCCAGCCTCTAATTGTCTGCCTGCCCTTCAGTAGTCAGCTCTTCAGAGCAGTGACTGTCGCTGACGGAGTGTTTGCAAAATGCACTGCGCATAATGTGTAAATAATCATTATGGGATTAAGATGTGCTCAGAAAGACTAAAGTGCAAGACTATTGAGGCTAGGCTGTCCACTGAGGCAAGGTTTAACAGAGGGACTATGCTCAAAAATGCACATTGTTGTATTTCATAAGCAATCCTTGCACTTTTTCTCAATATAAAAAGAGGACTGCAACATAGTGACGGTAGGCTCTTTTTCTGACCATCTTCCAGCAATTTTCCAAATAATTAGTCCTCCGCCCAGTAAGTCTAGTCAAAACA
>NW_020667342.1:0-1367 GCF_002925995.2 Terrapene triunguis | reverse complement strand
TATTTGGGAATAAGCTTTCGTGGGCTAAAACCCACTTCATCAGATGCATGAAGTGGGTTTTAGCCCACGAAAGCTTATGCCCAAATAAATTTTAGTCTCTAAGGTGCCACAAGTACTCATTGTTCTTTTTGATGATAGACTAACATGGCTACCATTCGGAAGCCATCTCTATTATGAAGTTGCACACATGTATGACAGCCAGTTGAGTAGATCTCCCCAGTCCAATCAGACAAAAAGCCTTCCAAAATGTGTGGGTAGGAAGGGAGAGCACTGAATAGTCTATTTTAAAGACGCAACATATTGACACCAAAATAGTGACAAAAAGATTCCCATGATAAATCAAAAGCATCAAGGAAACTGAAAAGAGTTTACAAGAGAGTCTTTACTTTTTTAAAAAGAAAACCTACATATTTCTACATACCTGTGCATTTACATTGGCACCAAACTCTAGAAGGCACTGTACTACCTCTTCCAGCCCCCAGCAAGCTGCCAAATGCAGAGGTGTCTGTCCATCACGAGCTTCCTCTTCTCCTTCTCCATTAGCACCTGGCTGTCTAGGACTATTTACATCACAACCACTAAAAGGAAAGCAGCAACACATCAAATATATTTCCATGGATGAACTGATACTAGCAGCTCCGAACCAATATGGAAAGCTCTTTCCTTACAAGACCTTCACTAGCAGCTATTGTGTGTGTGTGTGCGCGCGCATGTGTTAAACCTCTTGCAAGAGTTCATTTTACCCTCATCTATGGTTACAGTAGCATCCTTAACACTAGTGAGAATTTACACATTAACATGCATCTTGGGGAAAAGCACTTTTACTACAAAAGTGTTAAGCTTTTCATTGTTAGACTACTGAAGGAAACTCAAGTCGCTTAAATAGCGTAACTGACATTTCAAAACCGCAACTGTGTGAGCTACCATGCAGTGTGTACCTGGTCGCTTTCGTCAGTGCTTCATAAATGAAGCCTGTTCCACACTAAAGAGTAAAATCTAAACAAAAAAAAGACTGAGTTTAATGAGAATGATCAATCCACTAAGATTAACGAAGGGTGCATACCCACTGTTAGTGCGAAACAAAAGAAAGATGTACATTTACCCTCTGCTGGTACACCTATGCTTTGTTTGCAGACGTTAAAAGCGTCTTTCTGGAGTACATTCAAAAGTTACCAAACTGATGTGTTGGTTAATGCTGAAGACAGCACCACTCTCCAGTATGATGGACAGTGCTGTCTGAAGGTTCTAAACAAGGAAGATGTGGTGCACAAACATTTAAAAAAAAAGTTTCCTTTGTAGTGCAATAAGATGAGTGAGAACCTTTTATTGGATTAACTTCTGTTGGGGGGGTGGGAGAGAAAGAGAGA
>NW_020667341.1:0-1869 GCF_002925995.2 Terrapene triunguis | reverse complement strand
GTTCTGTCCTGCAGAGCACAGGTGACAAGGAGATTTGTCTGGAAACTGACCAGATTTCACTGGGAGAGATTTCTTCTGTGCTGGCAGTGAACTAGCTTTCTGATACCCCTATTCCTGGAGTGAATACAGCTATTCTCCACTAGCCAACAGCCCTAGAGGAGCATTACCAGTTGGCATAGTTTAAAGGAGCCAGCTCTTAATTACACCAGGGCAGAGGTGAGCCCACCAGAAAACTGGGAAACCAGAATCTTTATTTCTCCACTGCTCTGCTGCACCCAGCAGAGAATTGGAGCCACTCATGTCAAAGTTTTGCAGAATTACTGAAAACAAAGATAAAAACTTAGATGACACTTTTAAGTTAACATTATCACAATTTTACTTCCTTGCTTTTCCCATGTCAATTACACCACAATAGTAATCAGTATTTTTTAGCCCATTAAAATTAGAAATCTAAACTTAATCAAGGCCCCCATGAATTCAACAGCAAACTAGAACTAAGTTGTACAACACCCAGAGCTGCATTCTGAAACAAACTGGGGATTCTTCAGCAGCTTCAAGTCAACTCAGAACCAGATAAAAATATAAGAATATAAGTGATACAGTGATATTAGCCTGTTTGGATATTTACAGTATATTCAATTTTACACCACTGCAAACTTTTAACACAGTAGATTGTTCTGATATAGGGTTGAGCCAACTCTGAAAGTTTTCTCAAGGAGTAAGTTTCTTTCCAAATCCCCGTCATCACAAGATGTGAAGAAACACAAAGACTTCGCTCCCCTGAACATATTTTACCTTGTTTGAGGTGGATGATCTTGTTACCCAGGTAAATCCTAACCTCGAGTCTGCCAAGGGCCGCCTGCCTCAGCCACATCCCCTGGTGCCCCGTGGGAGAGCGGCTGCCGCTGTCTGGTCCCAGAGCTGTCACTAGCCCTCTCGCCAGCAGGCACGTTGGACATCGGCCCCAACCCGACAGCCTCAGAGCCCCCGGGTCCCTCCCCCACTCCCGTGGGATGGGGCGGCGGCCCCGCGGCGATGGTCCCCAGGGTGACGCAGGCCGGGCAGCGGCCCCGCATGGCGAACCAGCCCCAGCGCTACGGGCCTCGGCGCCGGGCGCCCCCGGGAGAGGAATCTGCGGGGCTGCCCACAGCGGGAAGCCGCTCTAGAAACTTCTAGGCCAGCGCACCACCGCCGCACAAAGGCGGGGGAGGGCCCGGAGCCGCGGGCGGCAACGGCAGACAGCCACAGCTCCTCGCGGCCCATGTGGGGCTGGCGCAGGCACAAGCCCGCCTCGCCTCGCCTCGCCCCGCCCCGCCCCGCCGCTCGTTCCCCGGGGCCCGCAGGGCCGGGCCCGCAGCCTTACCATGGTGACGGTGAATCTGCTACCAGCGTCCTGCCGACCGCCTCGCGCCCGCTCAGAGTCACCGCCGCGCGATCCGTCCCCAGGCCACGAGCAACCCCCAAGCAGCCACCGGAAGTTGCGTCACCTCCCGCTGCACAGCGGCCGCTCCCTGCCAGCAGGAAGCGGAAGGGCTGCCTCGGCCTAGCGCTTCACCCTATTGAATGTTGCATTCTGGGAGTTGTGGTCTTAGGCTGGCGAAAGGGACCCCCTGAGGGGGAGGCGGGGGCGGTGTCTGCCCTGTCCGGTGGAGGCTGAGCCAACTTAGCTGCTTTGTCACTAGATGTAGTGACTTTTCGGTTTCCTTAGTGAGAAAATAAGTGTCAAAGTGACCAGTGACACATCTAGCGACTTAGGCACAAGCAGCTCAATAGTTAATACGATCCACTCTGTGCTCTTCTGGCTCCATTCTGTCAGGGCCGGCTCCAGGCACCAGGCACCCAAGCTAGTGCTTGGGGCGGCACCTGGAG
>NW_020667340.1:0-1482 GCF_002925995.2 Terrapene triunguis | reverse complement strand
CAGGTGACAAATAGTCTCTTGTGGGATGTGAGGTCTGAATCATCCCTATGATGGTTCACACCTTCCCCCTGCTGGAGAATGGTCACTTAACTAAGTCATGGCCCACATGACTTTGTTGGTACCTGTCTGGGGGTGCCAGTGTGCCTTTGTCTCTGAGGAACTGGTTTGGATCTGCTTTTCTTAACCTCAGAGCATGTTATAACAATGTTATACAGTAGAATCTTGTAATGTTACATAGAATGTTGTCACACATTTTACCAGGACAATAATATTCAGCAGATTATGACTTTTCCAAGGCATACTTTGTACAAATGTATCATAGTCTTGTAAAAGTGGTGAACATAATAGTATAGACTGTCACATCATGTACAATGGAAGATCCCTCATAAAGCCCTACAGGTGTACAATTTTTGTCACAACATTTCACTGCCAGTTCCAATCATACCTTTATGAGGGTATGCTTGCTGAAGATTATTATACTTCTTAGCTTTGGAGAGACATCATTTATATGAACAAATGTTTATAAAGTTATCAGAAAGTTTATCTTTGGGAATTTTTTTCTTCACCCCCATTCTGACACAAATTAGAAAGGAGAGGCAATATTAAGACTCAAAGTACTGTAAATTCCATAGGCCAGATTGTCATTCACACTAAGGCCCTTTTACACCACCCTGGCTGCATAAAGAGGCCTTACAGTTGGTGTCAACATTGTTAGAGTGGTGTAAAGTGCTGTAAATGAGAATCAGCCCTGTGTGTTCACAGTGTTCTGCCAATTGGAAAAACAGGGTTATTTTTATTTTCAATAGCCTTAAATGGTTTCTGCATTGAAATGAGTAATCACATAAACCAGGCCCATTGAAAATATTCATCTAGACAAGTCTTCAGTAATTTCTGTTTCTCATCACTCCATCCAGTCTATTCAAAATTCAACTGCTAAAACTATTTTTCTTACTCATAACTCCTGCTCCCCCTTTGATTCCCTCTGTTGGCTTGCCTTGTTTCACCCCGCTTTTGTCCTCACCTCCAAGACACTTCTCAACTCTGCCTCTCTTACTATCTACCAATTCCACAGGGCTTGTTCCTGCACTGTGCTGAGAACACTTCCCTCCCACTTATATCAACTGGAATAGAGGGCACTCAGCGCTCCTTCCAGCATCAAGCCCTTATCACATCATGCTGGCTTCTTCTGCTGTTCAGTGATGCCAACCTAGTCTATCCATCTGGCAGCATTTCTCATTAACGACCCTCCACCTAATTCCACACTATCCCTTAACCCACACATGAAATATCTGTCTGAACTGATTCATGAAGACACTATTACCATTTCCTCCTACGGCTACATTTAATTTGGGTGTGTCTACGCAGCCGACATTAAAGTGGCTATGTAGTTGCAGCTCCAGTTCTGGAGAGAGCTCTCCCAGCGCTGTAAAAAAAACACCTCCATGAGGGGAATAGCTACCAGCTGTGGGAGCACGTCTCCCA
>NW_020667339.1:0-1518 GCF_002925995.2 Terrapene triunguis | reverse complement strand
AGGTTAGATAAATGTCTATCAGGGATGGTCTAGACAGTATTTGGTCCGGCCATGCGGGCAGGGGACTGGACTCGATGACCTCTCGAGGTCCCTTCCAGTCCTAGAATCTATGAATCTATGAATAACTGTTAATCTGAAAGGAGGTAAATGGGGATACTTGAAACATTTGATTAACGCGTATATACAAATCAGCAGGGCTGGCTGATATACAGCCCAGGGTCTTAAGGGAATTTGCTAATGAATTTACTGAACCACTGGTAATTATTTTTGAAAAGTCACATAGAAATGGGGAAGTACCAGAGGATTTGAATAAAGCAAGTGGTGTACCAATATTCAAAAAAGCAAAGACTCAGTGTGAGATTGCTAATATCTATTCTGTATAGCCTTACAATTTGCCCTCAACTGAACTCCTACAGAAAAATGATAAAAGACAAAAACACCAAAACACTTTTTCTCAAAATGATCACTCCATATCTGACCTCTCGATCCTCATCCTCAACAGAAACCTGCACAACACCTTCAGAACACAAGCCTGGGAACTTAAATTCATAACTCCGCTTGACACCAAAAATCATGGCTGGAGATACTGGATTTATGGCTTTTTATAACAATTTGTAACCTACTAACCCTCCTTTGTCCTATAACTGCAGAGGTATTAACTGCCCCCTTCATCTTGAATGGTCTCTTGCAACATGTATTAACTCCTTATCTGTTCCATACTTGTATTTAGCTGTTGACACTACCTGTCCCAGACTTGAAGTAGAGCCCTGCATATGCTTCTCTCTCTCTCTCTCACCAACAGAAGTTGGGCCAATAAAAGATATTACCTCACCCATGTACTCTGTCTAAATGAATAACTAAATAAAATAAAAGAGATAGAACGAGCCTGAAACTAGGAACCTCCAACCAGACTTTATTTAATCATCTATTCCTAACACTCCCAGCCCCTCCATCCATTTGTTAGTTACACTGACTCATTACATCTTGTCTTAAGGGTCTAATCCTTACCCACAGGTGTAACTTTATGTAATGAATAATGCCACTGAAGTGCACAATTGTTTGAAGGATCAGCGTCTTGAATTGTAAGCACTGCAGGGCAGGGAAGCTTGCTTAATATGCGCTTGCACAGAGCCTACCAAAATGGGGTCCCAAACTTGATTGGGACTCTGAGTACGATTGTAATACTGCTACTAGTAGCATGACAGTCTGTTATGTATAAGCACCTAGGACGGTGGAATTATGAGAACTAAACAACATGGACTTTCTAAAGCACACAAGATACAAGACACACTTAGCCGGCTCCATTTTGGATAAAGACGTGTGGACACAGTTCTGTACAATGGTGACCTGTGCCAAACTGAGACTTCATCTCTGCCCTAGAAAAGATTACTTTCTAAAGGCTCAAAAGGATACAATATGAACATACAAATGGCCACATTGGCTCAGGCTAATGGGCCACCTAGCCCAGTGCCCTGTCTCTGATCCTTGGAGTTTAGGGACAGCTGGAGTCTGGTGTTG
>NW_020667338.1:0-1396 GCF_002925995.2 Terrapene triunguis | reverse complement strand
GAAGTCAAGTTATGGAAATATAACATGTTGGATTTTGTTTTCAGAGATAGAAATCTAGAGTTTCTGTGCTTCATCCTCTCTCGGTGGATTCTTGTTCAGCTCCCCTGCTGGTTGCAATCACTGTGTCTCTGAAGGCGCAGTAATAGACCGCAGAGTCGTTCACTTCGCTGGAGCTTTTCTTCAAATCGAAGGATTTCTTGTCTTGGACATGGTCAGCAAAGAAGCCCTGCTTTTCCCCTTCATCTTGGCCACCCCCTGATGTTTTATCTCTCAGCCATAACTTCGGTGCTTCATTGGGGTATTGAATATACCAGAGGAGATAAGGGAATAGGATAGTCTCATATGTACACTCAATAACCAAAGGTGCTCCTTCTTTGACAAGAACGGTGCCTTCAGTTTGTGTGACCGAGTCCCCGAAGGTCCCTTGTGGGAGAGGGGGGAAAGAAAAATATTTAGTCTAAACACTATAATCTTAGGCAACTTTAAATATTCTCACCCTAAGTGATTTAGATGCCTATACCGCATTACTTAGGGTAACCTTAACCTTAATTGCATACACCCCTTTAAACATTTAACCCTTCCGAGCCTAGGCTTTTTAAGAGTGGTTGGGTTTTCAAAATGGCAATAGCAAATATTTCCAGCTGGAGACATGAAAATGCTACTTACTTGAAATCGCAACCAGCAAAATAATTGACCCGGAGGTGAAGAACATGGTGGGAAGTCACCGGTTCTTAACCCCAACTGCTCTTATCACACACACACACACACCGCCCAAACCCCAATTATGAGGAAGGGATCCACCTTTTTATTTCTCACAGAGACCAGAAAATTGTCTGTTTCAGAGTAAAGCCTAAAATCGTGGTTTGGTTCTTCGCTTTTCCTGTTCAGCTGTCTGTGTGGGTGGTAACTGCCTCCTGAGTGGGTGGTTCCTTCACATCTGACACTTCTCTTGAGCTGCAGTGACAGCATTTTAAACAAGGCTCGAATAGAAAGAGGAAGGGTTGTACTGAAAGAGGCTCAGAGTTCATAAGACACCAGAGGGCAGAAGAAAGGGTGGGTCATGCAGAGATGAAATACTATTGTGAAGATGAAACACAGGCTCCTTGTGGTCAAAGGCATCCACTGAACAGGGTGTCATGATGGAAAATAGGAGTATATTGATGGGATGGGGGAGATATTTATGAGAATGGGGTATATTGATCATAAATGAGAGTATATTTGTGGGAACTGAGTCTATTGATGGGGAATATGATATTTTGTTGGGGGGAAATGCATTGATGAGCAATGGTGATACATTGATTGGATATAGAGTATATTGATGGGAAATGGGAGTATATTTGTGGGAAACGTGAGGATACTGATGAGAAATAGGAGACACTGTTGAGAAATAGGGCAA
>NW_020667337.1:0-1684 GCF_002925995.2 Terrapene triunguis | reverse complement strand
CCAGTTCCTTAAATTTACCATAGTTTGAAGCATTATTAATAGGCATCGTATTGAATATGTCCAGAGCTCTGCCAGTCAATTTTGTTATCAATGTGGTTATCTTTTGATCTTCAGGAATTGCATGGAGGGTGCACAGTCTCTCAAAGGTGATGAAATATTTGGCAATATCACTGGATTCATCATACTGTAGACACAGTAGCTCCCATTTGTGGATTTTTGGGGAAGTGGAGCCAGCAGCTGGAAGGATTTGTTTCTTTAACTCCATAACAGCCAGTTCATGCTTCTGGGCCTTAATTTGGGCCTGTATTTCTCTGTTTCTTAACTTCAGGGCTTTTTTTATGGGCAGCCCCCTGTGACTCCAAAACTTACAGGTAGCAGCCATGGTTCACATGCTACCTTGAAAGTCCTCATGTAGACTTCTTATGTGGATTGGAGCCTTCCAAGATCCATTGTCCATTAAGTGCTTCTTGATTGGGCACTTAACTTGCACATTCCTTTCTAAAGAAGTTGCCCAAATGCCTTACTAAGGCTATTTAAAATCAAACACTTATACAGCCAATATTCATAACTTCGAATACACCAAGGACACATGCATACAAATAGGATGAATAGATTCAGTAGATCATAACCTTTACAGAGATGTGTTACATGGCATATGTAGCATAAAACATATTCCAGTTATGCCATAGATACATTCATAAGCATATTTCCATAAAGCCTTACGGGGTGCACCATCACATGCGGACCTTCAGGAAGCAGTTCAAATCTTTGTAACCAAGAAGGCACAGAAAGCACCACTTTGCTTATTCAAACAGATAAAAATACCAGTGTAAAGTTACATTCGCTGTTCAGGAGTTTGAAAGTTAACTGTTACTTAAAATTTTTGAACCAAGCATTTTAAGCCGTTAATTTTCCTTTATTGGGGCAGGTAGCAGAGCAGTATCCTGAGAGGAGTAGAACAGGAAGAAGGCAGAATTGAGACATTTCAAAGTTTTGGCCCAAAGAAGGAGAATGGGGGTGTCATTTGAGCTCCCCGACTCAGGTGCCAAAATGTTGTGTGTTGGCCCTGGCTGTCAGTATATGCAGGGGTGATTGGTTCGGATACTGGAGGTACCAGAAGAGATTCAGGCTGCTAGACATGGTGGTGAAATTACACTGTAATAATACATTGTGTCCCTCTGAAACTGTCACCTCCAGAGGAGACTGAAACACAGAATCACCTTGAACAAAGCCTGTAAAGGGAATAAAAGGCCATTAAAGAACTTTCTTTTTCCTTTCTACTATATGTCTGTAATTTCAAGAATAGTTTGTATACAGACTGGTTACCACTGTTGAACCAAGCTTTGTTTTGCAGGAGGACAAAGCTTTTCCCCAGAAATATTGGGTGAAATTTGTTCTCGTAAAAATATTCTATGTTGTTATTAAGTATTGTGTGCCTATGAGGAATCTGGATGCCCAACTCTCTTAGAGTCTTTTGAAATCTTACCCTGTAATAATAGGAATTCTGTAGTTTTTAAGTAACATAAATACTAAATTCAGTCAAAATAAACATTTCTCATCTGAGTAAACAAGCAGAAGGTAGAGCGGTAAAGCCAAGTAGTAAAGCATTTTGCAGCATAAATTTATCTTTTTTTTTTAGGAGTCTTTAGTTAATTATAAAATAATTCTTCCTTTAATTTGTTTA
>NW_020667336.1:0-1100 GCF_002925995.2 Terrapene triunguis | reverse complement strand
CGGGGTTGGGGGGGGGGGTGTCCTGTGGGCTCAGCTCCATAGACCCCCTCCCCCCGCTGCCCGGGGGTGTCTCTGGTGCCAGCTGCAGTTCGGGGAGCCCCGATCCCCTCCTCCCTGCAGCCCCTTCCTCCAGGCAGCGATTTCCTGCCCCCTGCTGCCGTTTCTCTCCCTCCCCAGAGCCGCCTCTCCCTGCGCCTCAGCTCACCGCCCGGCCAGGCCATCCCCTCGGCCCTCAGCAGGGACTCACCTCTGGGCACGCAGGGGGACGGGGAAGCCGGCCTGGGAGGGACCCAGGTGTCCGGAGGCCGGGACAGGAAGGTCCCTGCGCTATTACAGCCTAAGCCAGCACCGGCTCCGCTCTGGGAAGCTGGAGTTGAATTTCTCTATTATATTAACACTAAACTCTCCAGTCTGCAGGAAATGGTTTTTCTCAAGTTCCTTCCATCCCCCATCCCTGTTTCCTAAAGGACTCAGAGAACAATTCAGTTACCTGCCCGAGGCGATCTGGGCCATGGAACCCAGGAGTCCTGACGCCCCGCCCCCGCTGTAATTCACTAGACCCCCCTCTTCTCCCATAGGGCAGGCTACAACCCAGGAGCCCTGGCGCCCACCCCCCTGCTCTGTCCATTAGATGCCACTCAGCTCCCAGAGGTGAGAGCAGAAACCAGGAGTCCCGAGCTTTAGCCAATGTCATGTTGGCTCCCCACGTTTCTCTTCAGGTTAGGTGGAAATGCCCCCTTTGAAGTGAAGCCTGTTCAATGAGAGGCTCCCAGAACATGAGTTATTCCTGGGTCACCTGGACAGCCCCAGGAGTGCTACGGGCACACGTGCAAGGTAGGGGCATACAGGGGAGGAGATAGCAGGGGCCGTGGGTCGGGATTGAGGGGCGCTGTGGTGGCAGATGTACAAGCCCGTTCCTTCATCCCGGTCTCTGAGATAAGGGGATTGGCTCCGGATTACACGTGACGGCTGCAGAGGGGAAATGATCTCAGGCAAGATGGATTCCCCGAGCTCACTGCTGGAGCCTGGTTCCCAGCCGGGGGGCGGAGGCAACCGGCTCCCCCGGGGCTCCCCGGACAAGCCGCTGCCGGAGCCCCGCG
>NW_020667335.1:0-2670 GCF_002925995.2 Terrapene triunguis | reverse complement strand
CCCCCCCCCGACCCCATCCCCCCACAGCCCTGACCCCCAGCTCTGATCCCAGCCTCTCTGAGCTGGACACCCCCCGACCCAGAGCCCAGCTCCCCACCCAGCCCTGGGCAACAGTAGCGCCATCCCCAGGCAGCGACAGCCCATTGGCACCAACCATCACCATCACCCAGCGACAGCCCATTATGTAATTGCAAATGTATACATACCATTAAAGCATTTAATGTTTTTAAATAATGTATTTTGTGTATTTTCAAATTCTTAAAAATTATTTTTTGAATGTATTTCACTGGTTATTTTTTACATTTCCAAATACATGTTACTAGAGTATTGCAACATTTTTTTATGGAAGGGGCCCCCGAAATTGCTTTGCCCCAGGCCCCCTGAATCCTCTGGGCGGCCCTGGCACTTAGGACTGAAGAATCCCTTGCACTGCTACAGACTAGGGACCGGGTGGCTAGGCAGCAGTTCTGCAGAAAAGGACCTGGGGTTACAGTGGATGAGAAGCTGGATATGAGTCAACAGTGTGCCCTTGCTGCCAAGAAAGCTAACGGCATTTTGGGCTGTATAAGTAGGGGCATTGCCAGCAGATTGAGGGATGTGATCATTCCCCTCTATTCGACATTGGTGAGGCCTCATCTGAAGTACTGTGTCCTGTTTTGGGCCCCATACTACAAGAAGGATGTGGAAAAATTGGAAAGAGTCCAGCGGAGGGCAACAAAAATGATTAGGGGGCTGGAGCACATGACTTATGAAGAGAGGCTGAGGGAACTGGGATTATTTAGTCTGCAGAAGAGAAGAATGAGGGGGGATTTGATAGCTGCTTTCAACTACCTGACGGGGGGTTCCAAAGAGGATGGATCTAGACTGTTCTCAGTGGTACCAGATGACAGAACAAGGAGTAATGGTCTCAAGTTGCAGTAGGGGAAGGTTTAGGTTAGAAATTAGGAAACACTATTTCACTAGGAGGGTGGTGAAGCACTGGAATGGGTTACCTAGGAAGGTGGTGGAATTTCCTTCCTTAGAGGTTTTTAACGTCAGGCTTGACAAAGCCCTGGCTGCGATGATTTAGTTGGGGATTGGTCCTGCTTTGAGCAGGGGGTTGGACTAGATGACCTCCTGAGGTCCCTTCCAACCCTGATACTCTATGGTTCTATGACTGTGCTAGAGGCTGGTCAAGTTTGCCAGGTCTCGGAGCGGCTCATCAGACCGTGGGCTGGGCCTGTGTTTAACGTGGCTCCAGCCCAGCTCCACTAGCTTTTCTCTTTTCCCAACCAGCACAGTTATCACCACCTTCAATCTCATGTAGCACCCTGTGCACCGGGGCTTTCCTGACACAAGCTCTCTGCAGCCAAAGGGAGGACGAGCTGTTGTCCCAATGAAAGCTTTAATTCATACTTGACATTTCAAAGGCTTTCACTGACTTTCCTTCTTTTTCCCGACCCCATGAGGACAGGCGTGTGCTCGGGGGGGGGGACGGGGGACTGTCTGCTGTATCACGTGCCTCCATCACGCACCCCTGAGTCCTACACCGTGTATTACAATAACAGGTGTGTGTCTACACATACACACACATCCCTCTGTCTGAGGCACTATGTCCTTTCACAGCTGTTTCACAGGGACTCCAGTGAGCATGTGTGTGAACAGCCTCGTTTTCCACTTGGCTCCCCGGTGCTACAGCCCCAGGCAATGCTGAAGAGCCCTGGCTAGGCCCAGGGGTGCCCTGCTGCTCTCCCGCTCTCTCTTTGGGCAGCAGGGGGCAGAGGTGAAGCAGAGGCTGGGCCGTAAGGTGTCCTGCTCTCAGAAGAGGACGACAACCACCTGCGAGAGGCGACTCTCCCGGGGAAGTTTGCCGATTTACTCCTTTGCTTCACAAAGTCAAGAACAAGGTAGTTCTGAAACCAAATGCCAAGCAGCAGCAATTCCCTCAGTGCAGGCACTCCCAGCCCTGGGGAAATCATTAACCTCTCCCTGCAGAGCTAACGAACCACCGGCTAAGTGCTCCTTCCGCCCACAGATCCAGTTTGTATAGATTATCGCTCACCATCAGATTTCACATGCAACAATAAAACTGCTGCCAGTACTGGGCAATGCCACAGGGGGCCCTGGGCACCGCACAGACAGCAGGCTCTGTCCTAGAACAACCAGGTCTTCTAGGAACTTTGGGGCCCTTTCCTGCACCCCACATGCCAGACTCAGTGCACCCTGGAGACATCTCGCAGTCAAGAGACCCAGAGCCCCTAAAGATTCCTACACCTGCGGGAAGCGTGGGGAATTCCAGAATGGCACCAAGCTTCACTAGTCCCTGACTGGTTTTAGAATGGCTACCCCCTTAGTGGCAGATTGCAGGGATACAGCAACACCTGGGACACAGGGGAACAGGTGACATGGGACGGACCAGTCCTGAAAGGACAGCTGTTCTTAGAGCCCAGCCCGTTCCTAGAAGTCATAAGGTCTGGTTTTCAGGGGGACTCTGGGGAGCAAAGTGTTTCTAGGCATAAGCGAGAGATTCCCCAACTGCCTAGCCTGGGTTCCCCCAAAGGACGTCTAGAGCTTGCCAGTCATCGAACTTTTTATTACCTTTTGAAACTTAAGATTGCAACTCATTTGTGTACCTATGTTTACGTGCTTTAACCTCGTAAATAACACTCTGGTTTCCTTTTCCTAGTCATA
>NW_020667334.1:0-1255 GCF_002925995.2 Terrapene triunguis | reverse complement strand
AAATGGTCTCATCATGCATGACTGACAGAAGTCTCACTGTCAGATGATTCACTGCCCTTGCCATCGGGCTGGAGGAGGGTGTTGGGCTCGGTGAGAGAGCTTTCAGTGAATCAGACATGCCAAACCTGCGCACACACAAAAAAACTCCCACAGAAGTTGGGCTTGTTTTTGGCTTAATTGGCTTGTGAGTTGCTTGGTGGCTAATTTTTGGCTTGTAGCTTGATGCTTGTTGGGCTTGTTTCTTTTTTTTTTTATCAGCTCCCGGCAAGGGGGGGAGAGAGTCAGGGGTGCACAGTGGGCCCACCCCAGTCTCAGACTGCACACCGGGGGATCTAGTCATATGGCATGTTGGGGTTCCTAGGGATTGGCTTGTTTTGAAATGGGATTAGCTTGATCTTTGGCTTATTGTGAAAGTTGGGGTGCTTATTTACTGGGTGAAAGTTGGCAACTGTGCAAATGGTTCTCCGTGTTCGGGTTGCACGTTTGGTTTAAACTCCTGCCATGGCAGTCACATGAAGGAACTGTGAAGAAAAGAAAGAATTTATTGAGCACTAACAATTTATTTTTAAATGGTTTTCAAACATAAGGAACCACCTCATCCAAAGAGACATTCCTGATATGTGGCATTTGCCACACAGGTTATAAACTTTGTTACATAAAAGGAGGATGTGATTTAGGAGACAGGCACCCAAACAACCTCAACTCTGGCCTGTAGTGACATCATGAGGGGCAAATATGGGGGAAAAGCCCTCTACAATTAGTTTAATTTAATCGGGGACCACAAATAATAAACTGCTTTAATCATAATCATGTGATCATATCCGGGGGAGGGATAGCTCAGTGGTTTGAGCGTTGGCCTGCTAAACCCAGGGTTGTGAGTTCAATCCTTGAGGGGGCCATTTGGGGATTTAGTTGGGGATTGATCCTGCTCAGAGCAGGGGGTTGGACTAGATGATCTGCTGAGGTCCCTTCCAACCCTAATGATCTATGATTAACAATCAGGCATGTTAGCTAATATGGTTATTGCATGGCATCACAGAGGGCTGAGTTAAGGTTTTTTGGTGCCTTAACTGAACTGTACCATGCTTCAACCCATGTTAAGGTTGAAGTGTAACCTTAACTCTGAATTTCCTGGGTTTGTAATGTTTGGTTTTGGGATAAGTACAACATACCTGTAATGTTTTTTTTGCCCTTAAGTTACTGATACATACTCTCAACCTTCACTCCATCTTAAAATAGTTTGTGATTCAGAATT
>NW_020667333.1:0-2323 GCF_002925995.2 Terrapene triunguis | reverse complement strand
TGACAAAAATGAAGTAGATAATTCATCAACAGTAGCAGCAGTAGAAAACTATGGTATACACAGGGCTCAGCATTTTGCTCAGGATTAGCTAAGTGGTCAAAATGCCATTTTTTGCCATCATAAACAGCACCTTCGATTAACTCCAAAGTGTAGATCTGAAGAGTAGAGTTGCTCTAAAATGTACTTGTTTAATATACTGTGGACAGCAATTTGAAATTTATACACACACTAGCTGATCTACTGCCCATTATGCTCCTAGGAATATACACATGGGAGCTTTGTCATTACACAAAAGGAGCCTGATCCAGAGGAGAGCTGGGCACGTGCAACGATGGTTGGAAGTTAAAAGTTAGACAAATGCAAATATTGGACAGTAAAGAGAATCAACCCCTGGAACAAATTACCATGAAAAGCGTTTGGGAGTGTTGGATGTTTTTCTAAAAGATGTGCTCTAATCCAACCAGAAGTTATAGCCTGCATTATACTGGAGGTTAAATTATATGATTATAATGATCCTTTCTGACCTTAAAATCTATGAATCTATGAATATACACATACTGTAGCCAATGGGAGTTGAAGATGGTCAGCACAACTCAGGATTGGCCCACTATAATGGATATTTGCATGCCATGGTGTGCCTGGTAGGTAGCGGCTCACAGTACCCCTCATTGCATCTATCTGTTCACAATGGTGACAAGGCAGATAGCATTTGATGACAGGCAAATTTGTACTAGCTATGGGCATCTTTCCTCCCTTCATTTCCTTCCAATCATATCCTGAATGATCTGTTTGTCTGACCATAAAATGAGAATCTCATGATACTTACAATGTTAAAAGAGTCTAACCACTTAGGGCTTGTCTACATAGAAAAAAGGCCAAAAATAGCTATTGCTCCCTGTGTGTATACTCTTATTCTGCACTAAGAGTGCCTTTGTGCAGTTTAGGTAATCCATTTTAGATTAAGATAATTCAGAATAAGGCTCACTTATTCTGGAATAAGAGCATCCACACATGGAGCTAATCAATAATAGCTAGTCCACTTTAAATTCACATGCCCACCTTATTCTGGATGAACTTTCATGAGTAGACAAGCTCTTAGTTCTTATCCCACAAATGGTTTAAATTAAATGATAATTTCATTTTACACTAGTCTTTTCTATAACGGTTTCTTAAATTATTTCTCTTTCTACTCATCTCACTCATTTTTTAAAGTCTTTACATTCATTAGGTTTGTTAAGGTTACATATTATTATCACCATCTCTAACAGCAGTGTTCCACCACTGGTGTATATTCCTAAAACTGGATCTGGCATAGTTCAGTTTCAAACATGTTGTGTAATGCTGATATTTGCTGTTAAACAGCAGTTGTGTTTCAGTCGATGTAGAATCGTGAGTAAAGTAACACGGACTGATTTCATTAGATATAGTTTGTATAATCAGTCTGTAAAGTGCTTCAAATCATTTGGGATTAATTAAAGGTGATAGGCCTGAATTACCACTTTCGCACTGGTGTTATTCATTGAAATCATTGACGTAATTCAGGCAAAACACAAGTCATGCTGAAGTGAATCTAGCCCACTATATAAATGTCCACTATGTAGCTGGTATTAATAATTAATTGAATTCATTCTAAAAAATCCCAGAACTGCTTTCCCAACTATGGGTATAATGTGTGAGGTGCTGTGTGCACATCCTGAAAACCAAGACTGGCCAAAAATTTGGCCCTTTCTGCTAGCACACTGTGAGACTAGCCTTGTTCTTTAAAAGTTTTGTTTGACAGACTCAAGGTGCAGTAAAGCACATGGAATGCAAATATCCCACCACAGAGACTGAAGAAGCTTGGATGAATCCAAGGACAAAGGTCACATTGGCATATGGTGCAAGGGGCACAACCATTCCTTGCTGCTGGGGCTGGGTAGGGGCTCAACCAACCCCTTCTGGAGAGGACATAGTGATTTGAACCATGGGATGAGGGTGCAGGGGGTGCCGACATGGTGTTGAGGTGCAAGAGGGAGCACAATCTCAGGCATGGATAGGGGGTGTTGGGGGCCCATCAGTGGAAAGGGGTGCAGAGGGTCCAGGAAGCTCAACTATAGGGAGAGACTGAAGAGTGTTCAGCAATGGTGTGGGGTTGCAGGCGGCTCGGCCATGGTGAGGAGGCGCAGGGTGCTGGACCATGGGGAGGAACCATAGGGACTGAGCCATGAGGAGGGGGCTCGGAGGGCTCAGCCACGGGGAGAGACACGGGGGACTCAACCTTGAAGGCTCAGCCCCAGGGAGAGGGTGCGGGGGGCTCGGCCCGGGGACAGGACGCAGGGAGCTC
>NW_020667332.1:0-1658 GCF_002925995.2 Terrapene triunguis | reverse complement strand
TCCAAAGGGAAAACAAATCCAGATACCAAGGGAAACCATTCATAATGCTTGGGCAAAAATGAGCAATCAGCTGTGAAGGGCCCTAGCATCATTCCATTTTTACAAATTTCCTGGGCATCTTTATATGAAAACAAAGGAAACTGCGTTTCTCTTCCATCCTACCTTCTTCCCTTCACGCTTGTATTTATGCACAAGAGTGCAAACCCCACATCTGTGTGTGGTAGACGACAACAGAGCGACTGGCAGAAGGATGAAGGAGGATTTTTTTAATCACAAAATGAAACTTGATTTCGACTGCAGGAGAGACACTCCTGATTTTTATTGAACCACCTACAATAGCTAAGTGCTGATCGTTTAGAGTTTAAAGCAAGCCTTTCAATGACTAAAGAGCACTGGCCCTGCACAGAGTACATCACTGCAGTGGGCAATGTTTCTGTTCTCCTGTTTCTCACCTTTTTATGACGAACTATATTAAAACTGGTTTAAATGTAATAAAGTCTGCAACCTTTACAGCTAGAAAATATTGGAGGACAATAAAATTAGCCGAGCATAGAAATGAGGGTGTCTTAAACATCCTTTGCTTGTCTTCCAGTGGCAATACATACGGAGCAGGCAGAGACTGCAAAATCTAAGGGACTTTAAGCCAATTTAAAATTCAAATTATCATTTCTCCATCTCCTGCCTACCACAGCCCCAGTCCCAGGAGACATTACGCACACACACACACACACACGTCCTCTCTCCCCCCCCCCCCTTCCCTCCCCAGCACTGCTTCCACAGCTCTTCATGCTTGTTTTCTTAAATTTGTTTATGAAATGGTGATCTGAAATATTTATGAATCACTTGTCATCCCCATACCTGTGTTCAACATAGACTGGTTCAGTGGTAATGAATGCACATTTTCTCTTCAATTCCCACTCCACCCAATTTCTCTTAAAAGATAGAGCTGGAGAAAATTACTTCAGCTCCCCTCCCCATCTCTGTTTCTTCTCTATTTATTTGCACCCTGCCTTATCCATGCTCACATTCATTGAATATACAGCACCAAGAAGCTTCACAATGCAAATTGAACAAGCAAGTCCACATAGAAGCAAACAGATATAGATCTAATTAGTAACCAATTGTGTCACTGCGCCAAGACAAAGTTATCATCACAACCATTCTTACCCCTTCTATCACCACTCCAGAAACTGCACAGGATGTACAGCAGTATTGTAAAGCGCAGAGGTGGGCAAACTACTGCCTGCGGGCCACATCCGGCCCAGCCCTTGAGCTCTCGGCCGGGTAGGCTGGCCCCCGGCCCCTCCCCTCCCCTGCTGTCTCCCCTACCCTGCAGCCTCAGCTCGCCGTGCTGCGTGCGCTCTGGGCGGCGGGGCTGCAAGCTCCTGCCAGGCAGCGCAGCTACAACAGCTGCCGGCCTGCCCGGATGCTCTAGAGCAGTGGTTCTCAAAGCCTGTCCACCGCTTGTTCAGGGAAAGCCCCTGGTGGGCCAGGCCGGTTTGTTTACCTGCCGCATCCACAGGTTCAGCCGATCGCGGCTCCCACTGGCCGTGGTTCGCCGCTCCAGGCCAATGGGGCTGCGGGAAGGGCGGCCAGCACATCCCTCGGCCCGCGCCACTTCCCGCAACCCCCATTGGCCTGGAGCGGCGAACCGCGGC
>NW_020667331.1:0-2791 GCF_002925995.2 Terrapene triunguis | reverse complement strand
AAATAGTGTTTCCTAATATCCAACCTAGACCTCCCCCACTGCAACTTGAGACCATTGCTTCTTGTTCTGTCATCTGCCACCACTGAGAACAGCCGAGCTCCATCCTCTTTGGAACCCCCCTTTCAGGTAGTTGAAGGCTGCTATCAAATCCCACCTCACTCTTCTCTTCTGCAGACTAAACAATCCCAGTTCCCTCAGCTTCTCTTCATAAGTCATGTGCTCCAGCCGCCTAATCATTTTCGTTGCCCTCCGCTGGACTCTCTCCATTTGTCCACATCCCTTCTGTAGTGGGGGGCCCAAAACTGGATGCAATACTCCAGATGTGGCCTTACCAGTGCCGAATAGAGGGAAATAATCACTTCCCTCGATCTGCTGACAATGCTCCTACTAATGCAGCCCAATATGCCATTAGCCTTCTTGGCAACAAGGGCACACTGTTGACTCATATCCAGCTTCTCGTCCACTGTAATCCCCAGGTCCTTTTCTGCAGAACTGCTGCTTAGCCAGTCAGTCCCCAGCCTGTAGCAGTGCATGGGATTCTTCTGTCCTAAGTGCAGGACTCTGCACTTGTCCGTGTCGAACCTCATCAGATTTCTTTGGCCCAATCCTCCAAATTGCCTAGGAGTCTGGACCCTATCCCTGTACCCTCCAGCATATCTACCTCTCTCCCCAGCTTAGTGTCATCCGTGAACTTGCTGAGGGTGCAATCCATCCCATCATCCAGATCATTAATAAAGATATTGAACAAAACTGGCCCCAGGACCGACCCCTGGGGTACTCCTCTTGATACCATCCGCCAACTGGACATCGAGCCGTTGATCACTACCCGTTGAGCCTGACAATCTAGCCAGCTTTCTGTCCACCTTATAGTCCATTCATCCAGCCCATACTTCTTTAACTTGCTGGCAAGAATGCTGTGGGAGACCGTATCAAAGGCTTTGCTAAAATCAAGATATATCACACCCACCACTTTCCCCATATCCACAGAGCCACTTATCTCATCACAGAAGGAATTGTGCACCTGTTGTTTAATTAGCTGGTGGCACCAGCTGATTTCCATTTTTGTTCTTTCTCAGCTCTTCCCCGGAGGGGTGTGTGAAAGGGCCTGAGGGTGCCCCACAGGAAGGAATTCCCAAGTGCGCCTTCCTGGGTTCTCAAAGGGGTTTTGCACTTGGGTGGTGGCAGCATCGACCCATCCAAGGTCAGAGAAAAGCTGTAACTGTGGGAGTTTCATACAAGCCTGGAGTGGGCAGTATTAATTTTTAGAGTCCTTGCGGGCCCCCACCTTCTGCACTCGAAGTGCCAGAGTGGGGAATTAGCCTCGACAACGCTCGAGAGATGGGTTTGGCATATGTGCTCTACTGCCGAGCAATCGTAAAAGAGAGTGTTGTCCTGTGGTTAGAGCAGGGGTCTTGGTGTCCGGATTCCTTCATTCGAGTGCTAGCTCTGCCATTGGCTCACATCTAGCTAAGGTACTTACATGGCTCCACCACCACAGGATGAGATCGCTGTCTTTAATGTATTTATCCTCACAATTCCCCTGGGAAGTAAGGAATTGCTGTTATCTGCATTTTACAGATGGGGATCAGAGGCATAAGGAGACAAAGGCCCAGATCTGCAGAGCTGCATAATAACTTCTATTGAGTTCCATGGGAGTTAGGTGCCTAAAAACCTTGGAGGATCTGGGCCTAAGTGAGTTAGCCAAGATCACACAGGAAAGCTGTGGCGGAGGAGGGACTTGAACCCAGATCCTCTAAGTCTTAGGCTACTGTTCTAAACCAGTGAACTACAAGTTGTCCCATCTACCTCAGTTTTCCCATTTCTAAAATGGGTATACATGTTATCTACTTCACCGGAGGTTTGTGAAGGGTAATTTAGCAATATGGGATGGGATGGGTGGTTATGACTTCCAGTCTGAGATACTTGTTTGAAAGTTTTCTCTGTTCTCATTTTATATGGTAACCATCTGTGGCCACTAGAAACTTCAGAGTTGTCACTATTCTGCACACATTGTGGTCATCCTGAACTTCATGATAGCAGTGGAGAGCTAACGGAGATGATCCTACTCCAGACACAGGACCCCGACTTGAGCTAAAATGCCAGCACTATAGGGCAGATGACACAATGGAGCAGTTAGGTTCCTCTCCATAGAAAGCATACACACACATTCAATACACTGTACTCTGGGATGCAAAGAGACCTTTAGTATTGGAGAAAAATTGATTCAGCTTTTATGCATGTTACAGGATCCAAAGAGTTAATTTTTTCTGCTTCAGATTACCCTCAGACAATAAAAATCTCACAGCAGCGTCACCTGACAATACCTCATTCAACAGTTGACTGGATTTAAAACCTGGCCAGTGACATGTAGGCATTAATAGACAAAGAGACAGATTGCATGGCAGGGTGATATTTACCTCCTTTGAATACAAGTGACTTTTAAATCATGTTTGTTTTTCCATCCAGTTCTTGCTAGACGAGGTTTATTTGTGGATCATTGTTATAGGAAACAGGTCTGGATACTGGTGTTTTTAAGAAGTATTTCAATATCGTTTGAAGGTTTAAATGTCTCCCCCAATATAAAAGACACTGTTCAATTGCTGATCTCCCAGTATAATTGACACTGTATATAACTGATCCTCCAGAGTAACCAACATCCATCATACAGTTGATATCTTGTTCCACTGTCCTGAGAATCCCCTCTCATTTAGGCCGTTGGGTAAATCATAACAAGGCTGCTGCTGGTCCTGTGCTGTCACTTCCCCCGGAAATAAAACTGCTTCATACACCA
>NW_020667330.1:0-1332 GCF_002925995.2 Terrapene triunguis | reverse complement strand
CTGAGTTGGCACTCTCAGAGGGGTTCCGCCAGAACCGCATTGTCACACTTGTGTACTGACTTTGCCTTCCCCACTTTTTGGTGTCATCCAAGTGCCCTTGTTTTTGTTCCATGAGACAGGGAGAACAGAGTCGCTGAGCTCCCGTCTCTCGCCCAGCCTGCTACCACGGCCCCTCTCCTCCGCCCTCCCTATGGGAGCAAGCGCAGTCTTTTCAATCCCTCGTCACAGGAGGGTCTCGTCACCCTCCCGACCCCCCTGTAGCTGGAGGATGCCCCATGGGAGATGGGTGAGCAGTGCTGCACACGTTGACTGGATGCGGGTCTTTCCCGGGTGGATCTACACCCCTTTACACCCTCCCGCAGAGTACACGGGACTGCGTTTCACCTGCCACCGTCTGCCCCATCCCCACAACTGCTTCGGGGCTCCCTGAAGTGCCTCACGTTAACCTAAATCACCTGGTGTAACCGCCCGCGTCCGTCCCCCTTCCCAGATCACTGCTGCCTCTAGCAAGCCAGCCGTGGCCGCTGGGAGCCTTTGGCCCCGATACAAACTGACCCTCTAATCCCCCGCTTTGCTCTCTGGCTCCTGGCCGGTTTTGGAGCCATGCCGGTACTTTGCCTCACACCATGACGCCTTCGCCTCTTTAGTCACCTCCAACACTGTGGAGATGCCTTCCCCGCCCCTCCCCATCGCCCCCCACACATGGGCCAGGCCGGTGCCAACACCCCACCCTGAGCTGCTACCACGTGCCCTGCAGCAGCCCCACGGCCTCTGGGCACGACCTGCACTGCCCTGGGGTCCACGTTCACACCACACCCCTGACAATCGCTTCCCCTCCCACGAGGGGCAAGGCTGGCAGACCCCTTCCCCAACCGGCAGGGCCAGGGCAGCACAAGCAGCGGCTGAGTCCGGCCCCGACAGCTCGCCCGCACGTGGAGCGACGGAGTCGGCAGGACCTGGTCGCTGAGCCCTGCACTCACTTCCCCCTCACACCCGCCCCGCGGGGGCCCCAGCACAGTCTGGCCAGCCCTCTGCTGGGCCTGGCAGTGAGGGGCCGGCTGGTGCCCTGGGTTTGGTGAGGTGGGCAGTGGCCCATGGGGCGCTGGGCTGAGACCTGGCAGACCCTCACCACGGCCTTCAGGCAGCTACCAGCTGGCAGCGCTCTTCGGTCACTGCTAGCCTGGGGGGGTTAGAACCAGAGCCCTTGTCACGGGGTCCCCGGGCGATGCTCTGGAACTGCTCCCCACAAAGCCAGTCAGGACTTTGGGGAGCCGCCTCTCCCTCGGAGCAGACCGTCTTCAGGGCAAGAAGCTCACACGGCTTCACCTCCTG
>NW_020667329.1:0-1005 GCF_002925995.2 Terrapene triunguis | reverse complement strand
GCCCTACATTCTCCACTTCCCAAGGGACAATCTCCCTTCCCTCCCCCCCTTACTCTTCCTTTGCTCCTGGGAGATGATGATTTGCTGCTTGCCTATACTAGCCCTGCGCACTGACTCCGCTGCTTTGGCTCAAGACTCCAGACATTTGCTCCAGAGAAGTAGTAAGCAGAGGTGAGCAGCCCAAATTTACTCCTATGGACCTGAACCCAAGATTCAGGTAGCCCACGTAAGTGTGTACATGGGGTGAGGGCTCTTATTCTCTTGCACAGATGTGTAGTCTAAGCCACAATCTAGTATATGAATGAAGTGTTCATCTGTGTTGTATCATTTCTATCAAGAATCCATACAATAAAAATACATGGTAAGTAGATCTTTCTATCCTAATATCAGTTTGGCTCGTTGTTAGTACCGGATACTAAAAGAATTATTTTGTTGTTGCTATAAATATTTCTGCCACTCTCAGTGGAAATACACCTCAGAATCATAACCTTCACAATATGCTAATCTGTAGTCTGGAAAATACTGTAAATACTATTTTGTTATTTTTACAGTGCAAATATTTGTAATAAAAATAATATAAAGTGAGCACTGTACACTTTGTATTCTGTCTTGTAATTGAAATAAATTAGGGCTGTCAAGCGATTACAAAAATTTATTCCGATTAACTGCATGATTAAAAAAAGTAATCATTAATTGCACGATTAATTGCGCTGTTAAATAGAATAAAATTTATTTAAATATTTTGGATGTTTTCTACATTTTCAAATATATTGATTTCAATTACAACACAGAATACAAAGTATACAGTGCTCACTTTATATTTATTTTTGCACTGTAAAAAACAAAAAGTATTTTTCAATTCACCTAATACAAGTACTGTAGTGCAATCTCTTTATCGTGAAAGTTGAACTTACAAATATAGAATTATGTACGAAAAAACTGCGTTCAAAAATAAAATAATGTACAACTTTAGAGCCTACAAGTCCACTCAGTCCTACTTCTTGT
>NW_020667328.1:0-1218 GCF_002925995.2 Terrapene triunguis | reverse complement strand
CGCCATAGCCCTGGAGCATCTTCCTGCACCCCAAATCCCTGATCCCCAACCCCACCCGGAGCCCTCCCCCCCAACCGTCTGCCCCAGCCCTGAGCTGCTCCTCGCCGGCCCCACCTCAGAGCCTGCACCCCCAGCTGGAGTCCTCTCACCCCTGCACCCCAACCCTCTGCCCCAGTCCTGAGCCCCCTCCCACACTCTGAACCCCTCAGTCCCACCTCCACCACATGAATTTTGTTATGTGCACCAATATGAAGGTGAAGTGTTACACATCGCGTCCATATTGGTGCATATAACAAAATTCATTCCGCGCATGGGTGGGAAAAATTAAAGGGAACATAGTGCGCTGGCGTCCCACAGCAACTGAGTACCCCCTTCACGGCCAGGGAGCCTATGGGCTTCTGGCACATGGCTTCCCCCTCTGGAGTCCCTGGAGCAGTCCTGGTTCCCCATTAGCTCCTGATACTGGGGATGCGTCCACAGAAGGGGACCCACCCCCCGAACTCACAGCAGCGCTCTGGTCTGCATGCTCTGCAGGGAGGCTCCGGCACGTAAGGACCCAGGCTACAGTTGGTGGTGGACGATGTAATTGGCTCTGGAGTAGCCGTCCCGTTGTCAGAGATCATGCCAACAGTCAGTTGTTGGGTGGAGCTTGGAACTCCATGTCCTGGCTGCTGGCTAAGCTGGCTTTGCACAGCTTCTGGGGTTGTAGCAGGGCGCTGCCCAGGATCGGGGCGCTGCCCAGGATCGGGGCCCTGCCGGACAAACCTGGCACCGCCGAGCTAACAGGCACCGCGAAGAGCAGTGTGTTTCTGCCCCCACCTTTGGGGTAGCTGCGGCTGGAGTTGCACCACGTGTGTCCTTATCCCGTGTCTGTGCATCCGTCACTCTGCCAGCCCTCCTTTCAGGCTGCCCATCAGTGTGGCGGCCAAGCGCCCTGCTAACATGCTCCATTTGTTCTCCCTGGAGCAGGGAGAGGGCCTGGAGGAAGCTCTTCCAAAACACAAAGAGAACCACTGCCCTCGAAGCCCCAGTTGAGCTCCCCAGTGTTTGGGGCCGGCTGCCGGGAGTATCCAGTGTTTAAAAACTGCCCCCGCCCAACCTCTGGAGTGGGCTGATCGACCCTAGACTCTGCATCTGCTGACCAGCCTCTGATGACCTGTCAGGTCCCCACTCTCTTCTGCCCAAACCCCAGCTCCTGCTGAGTCAGTGGGGCAGCAC
>NW_020667327.1:0-1127 GCF_002925995.2 Terrapene triunguis | reverse complement strand
CCTACATCCCCGCTGCTCCAAGCCCCAACACATACAACCCCACTGCTCTGAGCCCCGCCCAGCACACACCAGGATCACCCTCCTCCTTGTGACTCCCATAGGAGGAGGGATAGCTCAATAGTTTGAGCATTAGCCTGCTAAACCCAGGGTTGTGAGTTCAATCCTTAAGGGGGCCATTTAGGGAATGGGGGTAAAAATCTATGCCCTGTGAAGCTTGGAGGGGCTATGGGGAAGAAGCTGGTGGGGCTGTGAGGACTCCATGTACTAGGGGGAGGAGCAGAAGAGTGGAGATACAGAGTCCCTGCCTCTGATCTAGGCTGACTGTTTGGAGAAGGGGCTCTACACATCCACCTGCAGCACAGGAGGCTCAGAGAGGTGTGAAATGGCCCTGTCCTCTTAAGGAGATGCTCTCAGTGGAGTAAGAACACCCTGCGAATACAGCCTGAAACAATAGATCTGAGAGGTGTGAATCACTCCATTTATCTTGGTGCCTGTTCTCATTTCCCCTCTGCTGGGCATTTATTATTCCTACTCACACGTGGGGGGTAAAGAGAAGGGCTCAGTCCCCCAGCCCATAGAGGGACAGATCCTGGCTCATATGGGAAGGGAAGTGATAGGGGCTCAACCCATCCCAGAGAGGAAGGGCTCCCCGGACCTGGCTCACATGGGGTGCAGGGAGAGGGTCTCAGATTCCCCCAAAGGTGCAGGGCTAACACATAGAGGAAACAGGCAGAGAGGCTCAGATCCCACACATAGAGGAGCAGTGCCTCCCTGATCATGGCACTTACGGGGGGAGCGAGACAGGCTCAGACACCACCCACAGAGGGGCTGTGCTCCCCAAATTCTGTCTCACACATGGGGCAACAAGGACCCCCAGAAGGCCAGGGTACCCCAGATGCCAGCTCACATGGATGGCAGGCAGAGGGGCTCAGAGCCTCCCAAAGTGGCAGAGGCTCCCCATATGCTGGTTCACACATTCCCCTTCCTCCCAACTTTGTGTGAGATACATCCTCCCTCTGGACCCTGCCCTGAGAGAGGGGGGCCATGAAAGAAGGCATCTTCCCCTGGGCCCAGCCCAGGCAGGAGGAGGAGAGAGAGGGGGCAGAAGTTTCAAATGGGAGGAAAGA
>NW_020667326.1:0-1783 GCF_002925995.2 Terrapene triunguis | reverse complement strand
TACGTGTGCTGGGTGGTGTTGGTGGCCTGTGATATACAGGGGGGTCATACTAGATGATCTGATGGTCCCTTCTGGCTTTAATCTCTATGACTCTAACTCACCAGAGTCAGTTAAAAGGACATTACATGTAAACCACTGGAAAGCATCAATTCCACTTAAATTAAATAATAAGAGAGGTGATGCAATGGTGAGGAAAGCAAAGCTCCATCTGTTGATGGGTCACACACTTGGCATATAGGCATGGGGCTAAGAGCACAGAATAACCCACTACATTTTACCTAACTTCACCCCACCCCACCTCCTGCTCCCCCCACCTCCTGCTCCACCCCCAGACTGCCACCCCTGCCCTCCTTATGCATCAGATCCCTATTCTATGCAAAATCAACCTTCACGGACTCACAGATCGTGCCCACTCTTGGCCCCGTGCGGTCCCTGGGAGGAACCCCCTTCAGTGTGACAGCCCTTCTCGGGGGTCCACTCTCTCTCGGGGGTTAAGCCCCTCCACCTCCTGGAGCCGCACCTCTCGGAGCCTTAGCACACCTGTTTCTCGCCGTGGGCTCCCTCAGGGAGTCCACTTGCTCTGGACCCCCAGGGCCTCCACTCCCCAAAGGGAATAATGTAACCCTGTTCTCTAGACTGGAGTGACACTCAGCCAGTGTAAAACAGGAAGGTTTATTGAGCGTTTGAACATAGCACAGGAAACTCTAAGGGCCCTCGAGCCTGGCTTCCCTCAGCACAGCACATCCAAGTCTCCCCTGCATCCAGGTGGGCTCTGCCTGCTCTCCCTCTCCAGCCCAGAGACCCTCCTGCTTCCCAGCTGGGCATCTGATATCACCACCCTCAAGCTCTGCCTCTGTCCATTGTATTCTCTCCAGGTAAACAGGGTCGCCTGGGCCTCCTCTCCTCTCTTCCGTCCTCTGGCCCCCTCTGGCTGGAACCGGCTTGTTAGGTCACCGGGGGTCCTCTCTTTACAGCCCATTGTCCTCCCACTGGCCAGAACTGGCTGCGACTCCTGAGCTGGGCCTCTGGGTCACCAGGTCGCCAGTCGCTAGGGTATCCATTCTCTAGGCCATTGGCTGGGGTCCCAAGTTCCCTAGCTGGTCCTCTGTAACAACAAACTCCCTCTCCCATCACCTCGTTAAACCAGTAACACCCAGGGAAACTGAGTCCCACCCCCTCTGCATGCAAACCATTGGAAAAACAAGAAAAAAACAAGACAATTCCCCCACTTCATCACACAACTCCACCGTTGATTCCCCACCCCACCCTATCCCCAGCTTCACCTAACCTCTACTCTCACCCTACCCTACCTCTGTTCCCTACCACATCCCACCCCCTCACCCACCTGACCCAACTCACAGCCCATCCCAGCCTAACCTCAGCTCCATCTCTGACCCCTTCCCCACCCTGCCCCCTACCCCACCCCCGACTCCACCTCAGCGCCATCTCTGAACACTACCCCACCCTACCTTCCCCTGCTTCTCACCCCACCCCCAGATCCACCTGACCCTACCCCACCCTGCCTTCCCCCGCCTCCACCCCAGTGCCATCTCTGCCCCCTACCCCACCCTACCTTCCCCTACCCTACCTCTGACCCCTACCTCACCCTGCCTTCCCCCACCTCTGACCCCTACCTCACCCTGCCTTCCACTACCCCATCTCTGCCCCCTACCCCACCCTACCTTCCCCTGCCTCTGAGCCCTACCCCACACTGCCCTACCCCACACTGCCCTACCCCCCTCCCAGCCCCGCCTCGAGTCGCTCCCCGCGCTCCCCCAGCCAG
>NW_020667325.1:0-1888 GCF_002925995.2 Terrapene triunguis | reverse complement strand
GATGCATCGCAACAGGGGTTTGAACAAAATAAAGCTGGGAGCTACGGGGTTGGATTACATACCTAATTTACTTGTCATCATTTATACTCCTTGTTTGTTCTCTGAATTTCACGCTGCTTGAACAAAAGAAATAGAGGAGTTGTTTTCACTTGTTCTCCAGTCCGTTTCCCTTTCTGGTTCTCCTGCACAAGCAGGTGCTGAACGGCTTGTTTGCAAACTCTGCAGGGGAATATTAATCCTTTCAAAATAATGCTTGAGATTTTCAAAGCAGTGTATTTGGGACGCATATCTTCTGTTCATTTCAACTTCAAATCCACTGCTCTGAAAATCTCAGCAACGTCTCCTTTGAAATAAACACACAGACACAGGGATATTTCTATTTTATTGTCCTAGGATATTAGAGAGACAAGATGAATGAGATAATCTCTTTCATTGGACCAGAAGTTGGTCCAATGATAGATATTACCTTACTTACTCACCCTGTCTCTCTAAAGTAAATCTTGGCATTTTACAAGAAATATGGGCATAGCCCTGTGAAAATGAAAAATTATACCTGTTTTAAATGACATACAAATGAGAAGAAATGTGTTGCCCATAATTCTGATCCTAATCCTGCAAATTACTGAGTGCCCTGAAGTTCTCTTAAAGTATATGAGCAAACTCTCATGTCATTAGGTGCAGTCACAATGCTCTGTGCATGTTTCTTTCCCTTTGCTGGTGGACAGACCCACACAAACAGGATGATATTGGCTACGCCAGAGAACCAGTGAAATTGACTATCCACAAGTTCTCCTCAGTGCATGACCCCTATGCTCATATCTTTCTCCCTCTTTGATCCCCTGTGGAAAGTCCTCACTCCATGATACTCCATGGTCTGTCTGGTTCTGGAATGAACACTGGCTTCCTCAGCATCATCTTGCTTTGCTGTTTTCTGGGGCCAATATATTATGGGGTCTGCTAGCAGCAACAGGGCTAACAGCCCTGTTGCAACTTCTCCTGTGATGAGAATGTCCGGATGGGCTGCCCAACCAGCCCTTTCTGAAATCCCAGGTCACCTCGCAGATTAATGGATTTAGAGAAATGGAAGAATCAAAAGCAATGTGGTTGTGCAGAGGCCTGGGAGTAAGAACGACTGGGTTCTCTTTGTGGCTTTGCTGCTAATGCACAGTTTGGTTTTATAAATCGATTCCCTCCATGTCTTGGTTTTCCTATCTGAACATGAAGCTAATGCTTGGCTCCCCGTATTGAACTGTTTTGCGCTCCAGTGATGGACTGAGGTTCTAGAACATGCTGAAGTGTTAGTAACAGGCTGCTTCCTGCTGGCTTTGAAACAGTTCTCATTTTTCAATGACTCATCTGGGGTCTGACTCACTCCACATAGATGAGAATAGGATGAAGCTTCTTTTCAACAGAAGTTGAAGACTCTTTTGCATTGAACTGCACCCTATCTGGCTGGTCCAGCAGAAATTGTGTATGGGTGACTCACTGAACTGGGCCAAAACCTCCATTTGCCCTTCCTTTGAAGCTACTTTTTAAGATCCATTGTTGGAAATGAATTCAGAATTCGGTCATTTTCTCTGCAGGTGGGGGCCCCTCAATATTCCCATCAAAATACCATTCCCTCCCCAGATGACTCCATTCTGGCTCCATCACAATCCATGGTATAACCCTGATGACAGCCGTATCCCTTCCACTGATGTGCAGTGATAGACTTCACCATGCAATAATGCAGTATTAATATCTTCATTGCACAGACCTCTTTCCCCCTCCATGGATGGGAAGAGGGGAAACGTTGCAGGACAACTGGCATAAGGGAGGCCATTCCCTTTATAGAGTTCAGTTATGCAGGCACCATATTAGGGATCTTTCATTATTCACCTCTCTTTGT
>NW_020667324.1:0-2526 GCF_002925995.2 Terrapene triunguis | reverse complement strand
CATTTCTGGGCGCTGGGAAGGGGAAAGTCCATCCACTGAGAACCCGCTGCCCCCTGCAATGTCTGTGGGGTTTAAGATTGATAACAAGGCTCCCAGCAGCAATTCCTCCCACTGCGTATTTCTCCCTGCACTGGAGCAGCGCGCTAGCCTGCAGCTGGACGACGGCAAAGCTCCCCGAGAGGCTGGCGCCAGGACTCAGCGCCGGTGATGTGTCTCCATTAGAGCACTCGGCAAAGGGGGCTGGATTTGAAACGCAGCTCGCCTCACCCACCGCAGTGCCATCGCCTGGCCCCCATCACCACAGTCCCTGGGCAGCTCACAGACTTGAACGTCTTTAACCTCACAGTGCCCCTGCGAGGCAGGGCAGTGCTATTCCCCCTAATTCACAGGCGGGAAACTGAGGCACAAAGTGACTTTCCTAAGGTCAAATAGGACATTTGCAGCAGAGCAGGCAATTGAACGTGGGTCTCCAGAGTCCTAGCCTTAGCCAGCCGGCCACCCACCCCCTGCTAACACACGCTTCTAGGGCAGGCTCAGGAGAGGGTTCACGGGATCCCTCCTGCAGGGGGAAGCAGAGGAAGGACTCCACATTTGCTCTGGTTTAAAGGGTTATTAACACTGAAGAGGCTTTAAATCTAATATCTGTGCAAGATTTAAAGTGACCAGGGCATGCGGGAGGAGACCAGAAGAGGAGGGTGGGGTGAAGAGGGCATAAGCATCTAGAGCAACTGGGTTGTTTCACTACAATTCACCCTGGACTAAGATTTGGGAGAGCAGCTGGCTCCATAGAAATCCCGCTCGGGAAAGAGGCAGTACCATTAGCCGCAAATTGCTCTGTGCTGGCGCAGTGTTATATTGTCGCTTGACAGGGTAATTGGCAGCTCGCTTTTATT
Source organism: Terrapene triunguis (assembly GCF_002925995.2). Lineage (NCBI taxonomy): Eukaryota > Metazoa > Chordata > Testudines > Emydidae > Terrapene > Terrapene triunguis. The sequence goes on along the minus strand of NW_020667324.1, from coordinate 1,633 downwards.
ACACGGTATAAGGCTCATTCTGTGCTCTAGACCCTCGCTGACTAATTCGTGTGTGGGGCTGAAAATCAAGCCTGTTCCTCTTAACAACTGTGCGTGAGACAAAGGCCAGGCACTTTCCAGAGCGGCACTGTCAACTGCGGAGCTCTGAGGGGTCAAGTGAACTCCCCGGGCATTCGCAATCCAGTTTTACGGCCGCGCCAGGTGGCTAAAGCTTTGCTGTTCCAGAAAGACGATGTTTCAGCTAGTGCTTGGGATTGCAGGAAGCGGAGCCTGGAAAAGGTCGGCTGCTTGCGTACCGCCTTTCCCTCCAGGCGGCAGCCGGCTCTCTGGAGCTAGAAAGGAGAGAGCTGCGTTTGTGCAGTGCCAAAAGCTATTCCTTATGTTCCCGTGCCCTGCACCTTTCGCTGTCGAAGGGTGAGTCTGCTCTGCAGTCCGAGGTGTGACTGCAGCATGTGCAGACATAGCCCAGCTCAAAGCCAGCTAAAGGAACAATAGCAGTGAAGCTGGGGCAGCATGGGCGGCTGCCCGACTGGCCTTGCCCACCTGGGAGCTGGGTACGTGCTTGGGTGACTGCTGCCTGGACCCATGCAGCTAGAACAAAGCTAGCGCGGGTCTGCCGACGCGTGCTGAAGTCACGCCTCTCGCCTGCAGCGTGGACAGACCTCGTGTCAAGGGGCGGCTGCCATTTTTGTTGTCAGAGTCACTGCAGCGCGCCACCCAGGAGACACACGCACCGCTGTGCGCTCTCACAGAGACTTGACGTTTGTTCTTTCTTCTCATTTTCTTTAACGTACAGTGAAGTCACTTTGGACTGAATTTTGCTCTGTGGGGATCCCATTCTGTGTGGGCAGTCCAAGAGGCACAGCACGGAAAGCACGGTCCAGGGGCAGTCACACTGCCTTTCCACCCTCCAGATAGTGGGTGGTTCGGGGAGGCACAAAGGCAAGTTAGAGCAGTCCCTAGCTGCTCTAACTGACAGCAGCCCTTGCCAGGCATCCAGGCAGCGCAGTATCACCCTAACGCCATGCACTATGGGCCCGCCCCCACGTGCCCTCAATCCACGCTCAGCACCGTTCCCTACTCCAGGGCCTAGGGTACCATGGCACAGGGCTGCCTGGCCTTACTCTGGGCCTTTGCTGGGTGAATCCTTTCCTGGCTAGCTGCAGTGCCTCAGGGTCCCCTGTACGCAGCAGGAACAGGGGACAGAATCCGTCCAAAGCAGTAGCGATGAATCCCCGATTTGCATGGTCCCGTTTTCCGCCGGAGCCTTGAAGAGCGTTTGAGTTCAGAACTGCGCAACCAGGGCCGTCCATAGCCATAGGCAGAACAGGCAGCCGCCTAGGGCACCACGCTAACTGGGGGCACCGCTCTGCCGGGAGCCCAGACAGACGGGAAGCAGTGGAGCATGTAAGAGCAGGGCTGCTGGGTCCTAGAGAGAGCCGAATGCAGCACAGTCGGAGGGAGGGGATTGGCTGCTGGGGTCACTGGGAAGGGAAGGGAAGGGGAGGGGTGGGGGAAGGAACTCACCTGTGAGCGTGACTCTTTCCCCCGGCGTGAGGTGAGGCAGGCTCGGCGGCTCTGGCACCAGTATCCTTTTCTCCCCCCCATAACGTCCATTCTTCTCCCCCCCCCC
>NW_020667323.1:0-1228 GCF_002925995.2 Terrapene triunguis | reverse complement strand
CTCTGTTTTAAGACCAAGGAAATAAGTCCTAACCAAACATGTATTTGCTTTCCTCCAGAGCCATCCAATAAGATTCTCCTAAAATAAAATTTAATGGGATTTTAAACAATGTGTTCTTTGGTGTCATCCAGGAAGCTCCATCAGCGATTAGTTGCTCAGGCAAACAATTAAAGTGACTATTGAAATTCCTTGGAATTATCCCTCATTAGCCAATTAAACAACAAATCTCAGTACAGAAAAACTTAATCACGTGCATGTGTCTGGTTAAAAATTGCATCAGGGTAAACATTAGCCAGTTATTCCATTGCTCTTTCAAATAAAAAAAGTCTTGCAGATATCAGATCATTTGGAAGAAATATGACAAACACATTTAGGAACCAAGTGCACAAAAGAAAAGGAATCAATTAAAAAAAAGACAATGAGGGTAGATAAAAATAATTTATATTTTCTAGAAGTCTTCAGCATCCTTGTCATTGCCTTTAAAATTGTCTCCTTTTTCTCCTACTTTACACCCAGACCTCCTATGCCCTAAAATGATGGCAACCATCTCTAAGAGATTATTCAATTTAACTGGTCTGTGGTTGGTGGGAAGTGTAAAAAAGCAGGTGGTAGTAATTTTCCCCTCACACCTTGGGAACCCCCGAAAAGCACTGGACAAACACAAAACAGTTCACCCAACATCTGCTTGAATCTAAAGCTGCTTTGACTGTGTTTACACTCATTCTGTTTACTTACTACAAATGTTTGCGTGACTGAGCTTTACTTGCATGAATGATAGCTGAAGGCCATTTCAAAGTTACAAGCACAATCATATAGAGAAAGTGAAGTTAAAATTTAACTGATTGAAAATCCTAGCATAGGCAAGCACACAAACTTATGAGGTGGTACCACCTCCAGCCAAAACAAAGAAGTCTTGGCATATCGTAATAGTTTCAGCTGTGGTAGATAACGTGCCTTAACATAACATGAAAACATGATTGTAATTTCCAAAGTAGAGAAACCCAGGGTTACTACTGTAACATACCCCATCCTGAGGCCTAAGATATCGCACAATTCACTTTCATATGCATTTTGGTCTTGCTGCTGCTGAGCTAGGGAGTCAGACTATCTCCTTCCTAGAAAATACTTCTTAGATCTGGGGCAAGCAGATTATTTACCAGCCTACCCACAAACAGACCAAGACAAAAATGAAGGAATCCGTCCAACTGGCAGTGGACAATAGAAACCA
>NW_020667322.1:0-1333 GCF_002925995.2 Terrapene triunguis | reverse complement strand
CGAATAAGAGATCAAACATATGATAAAGTATTGGATTTCTGACTGAGACTATCTTTCTTTATGAGCTCAATTAGGTTACCTGCCTATAGCACTTGTGTGCGCATTGTAGTACATAGTGGGCCAGGGTACAGCAGGGACCGGCATATCATTGCATCACAAACAATATACTCCACATTCCTGAAGTTTAATCACATGGTGCCTATGTTACTTTACCTCAGGTTAGTCTAATTTCCCCAGAATTCTGACATCATCTGCATGTATGGAACAAAACCTAAACATGATGAAATGGTATAAAAATCACAAGAGTTAATGGCTACTGCCACTTTGAACCCCAATGCCGACAAGTTCTGCAGGTTCCATAACCAAAGTGCAGATGAATTGAGTGTCAATGTTCATGGTGGAGGAGGCATTGTTTCATTCATTAAATAACAAAGTGAGGCTCAAGTGTTTGTAATCACAGGAGTCATTTTTCCCTATCATACAAGACAAATGAAGATCCAAAGAAGAGAGAAGAAACAAAAGTTAAATACAGTTTTTCTTGGTTTGTGAGGGTTTGAAAGTTCTATACTTCTGCATTCTTGATTCTTCTATTGATGCAGAGAACAACATGAGAGTAGATTAAAAAAAAATAGTTGCACTGCCATTTCCTTTATTTCTGTCACTCCTGTGTGCACCTGTTTGTGGAAGTGAGCTGGAGGAATGATGTGACCAAGACACTCTGGTCAAATTCTGCACTGAGTTATTTTGAATTTGCATTGTGAGAACTCACAGAAGAATTATGTCCATACAGCAAAGTTTTAAAACCATGCTGTTAATCTTGTATCTGCAAGAAATGCACTTGCACTGTTCACCAATTTGTGCATACGCAAATGACGATTAACATACATCCAGACACAATTATTATTTGTGGGTATGGGAGAAGCTGCAGGTTTTGACAATTTGGCTACTAGAACAATAAGGCTTTCAGTACCATTGATCAAATAGATGATCTAGGTTGTGATTGGCTGAATATCTTCCTTTGCTATATAACATCTGATATACCACAAAGATGGCAGTTTAATTAGTATATATCATGAGCTAGCAAAAATCCCATGAATCCTTGCTACCTGATATACGTTTGATCTTGCCAGTATGGAAGTTTTCAAACTCAGTAGCAATACTTAGAAGGACTGGTCATGTCCATAGCATGATGCACAGTCTGCTGACAATAGATAACATGACAAAATTCTATGGGCCTCACACGCACACTTTAGATGTGGATGACAGGTTTTCAAGAAGGAAGGACTCACACACAGAAAAATTCAGTGTGCTGAACACAGACGAAGGTGTTTTC
>NW_020667321.1:0-1333 GCF_002925995.2 Terrapene triunguis | reverse complement strand
GCCTACCAGTGGGCCCACAAGTTCCGCAACTCCCTGCTGACCTTCGGAGTCGAAACCAAGTTGTTGTGGGGCCCGCTGGGGGCCGTTGATTCCCCTGCCCGTGAGGATCCACCCCAGCCCTCTGTATGACAGTTACCATCTTTGCTACCTTAAATACCCGGAGCTGTAGGGTGGGTCTCTGCAGGTGCCAGGTGCTCTCCTTCCTTCGGGAGGGGGGTATTCTGTGATCTTCCTGCAGGAGACCCACACGGCCCCAGCCGTCGAGGCTAGCTGGCGGCTGGAGTGGGGGGACAGAGTTTGTTTCAGCCACCTCAGTGCCCATTCGGCTGGAGTTGCCACCCTGTTCTCCCCCGAGCTGCGGCCTGAGGTGCTGGGGGTCGCCGAGGTCATGCTGGGTCATCTGCTGCACGTCCGGGCCTGTGCGGAGGGGGTGGCCTATTGGCATTTTAATCGTAGAAATATAGAATATTAGCATTGGAAGAGACCTCAGGAGGTCATCTAGTCCAACCCCCTGCTCAAAGCAGGACCAATCCCCAACTAAATCATCCCAGTCAGGGCTTTGTCAAGCTTGACCTTAAAAACCTCTAAGGAAGGAGATTCCGCCACCTCCCTAGGTAACCCATTCCAGTGCTTCACCACCCTCCTAGTGAAATAGTGTTTCCTAATATCCAACCTAGACCTGGGGATAGCTACCCACAGTGCACTGCTCTCACTGTTGATGCTAAAGCACCAAGTGTGGATGCGCTCTGTCAGCACATGAAGCGTAGTGCGAACATGCACTACCGATGTTGTTATAATGCTTTTTGGTTGTCGATAATATTTTTGTCGACAAAATCCACTGTAGACAAGGCCTGCGTTTGCAAGGTGCAAGCAATGGAGAATCTTAAATCGCTCGGATTTACAGGGAGCTTGTGACAGTCCCAAGAGCCAGTTTGGAGCCCACATTTTCATCTGACTCTGATGGAAACCAAAAGCAATAGGCTGAGCTGCCCCTTTCCCAGAAATGGGAGAAAGCCAGGAAGCGGGGCTGGCTCTCAGTCAGCAAACAAAACTCTGGCAGCCCTTCTCTTGCAAGGAAACACAGGCGAGGGAACACCCTGTGGAGCTGCTTACCATTCTTCAAACAGCAGCTCCAAAGCTTGTCTCTCTCCCCAACAGAAGTTGGTCCAATTAAAGACATTACCTCACCCACCTTGTCTCACTCATAAACTCTAGCATCATTTTCTTTTGTCACATTTTCCCAGGTGAAAAAACAAAAGCAAAATTAGGGAAACCCCTTTTCTCTGTATATTCTACCTCTGCCTGCCACCCCCATGTGTTGGATCACTCAGAC
>NW_020667320.1:0-2556 GCF_002925995.2 Terrapene triunguis | reverse complement strand
GTTAGGGCTGTTGTCTAGTTCTTCAGCCGTTGGTATTTGAACTTTATTTCATCAGGACGGGCTGGTGCTGGAGGTTGATTCTATCACCCATGCATCCCTCATTCACACATCTCAACTAGACTAATAAAATTACAGCAGGGTTTGCAAAAATGAAGGTTGCAGCAAGCCCTTACAAAATGGAGTAAGCGTTTTAAAATGGGGTTTGAATTACAATATGGCACAGAAGTTACAATGTAGGCAAAATGGCAAGTGTAATGAAAGTTACAATGTAGGCAAAATGGCAGGTGTAATGAAATGGTGAACAGAAGTTACAATGGTACAGTGAATGACTAAAAACAATTTCATTCACATTGGTTCTACATTGTCCCCCTTTTGACCCTTCAATTCAGGGGCATTGAATGGGTTACACTTGATGTAATTGTTTTAAGGCAGAACCAACATAACAGTTAGGATTACTAATAGGACAATGATGGGATGAAAAATTATATTTAGAATTGCTGACAGGTGGGCTGCTCCTACAACACTTTGCCCCTTTATTTATGATTATTACAGCAGTTGTTGTTGTTGTAGGGCACAGGTGATCTGTTGCAAAGAAACCAAACAATTATAAAACCATTACCATTACAATAATTGGGTACATTGACAAACAAGATGAGGCCCAAGTTTGATGCTGCAATAGCCATCAAACAATAAAAGTCACTGAGGTCAGGACCTTCTTAAGCACACACAACAAATAAGATTTTGTAGGAGTACCACAGTTGTCATGCAAGGTTAAGCTGATTTGGACTTAAACTAACATTTAGTTGCTAAAATGTTGCAGAATTTCCTATTTTTAACAGTTGTTCTCAAGAGGTTTCTGGGGACCTGAAAGATGGGGCCCTACAATCATGGGCCAAGGTTTTACAGGTTATGGGGGCCCAAGAACTACCCTTTAGGGCTTGGGGAAGTAGAACCAGAGTGCATAGAGGAAAGTGTGGAATTAACAATACAAGCAAATGTAACTAACAATACAAATGTATCAATAACAAAAATTAACAACAAAATGACTATTAGAGAACCTAACAAAAAATAAACCTGATGCATTGGGGACCAAAGTCCTTTGGACACAAGTGGTGATTGATAAATTGGATGGACATGGGGGAAGTAGAGAGAGGAAAAGACATTTGCCCTGTCTAGTGTAGTATCCCCTCTTTTTCTGGACCCAATGCCAGCACAGGACACCACTAGAGACAGACACAGAACATGCAACACAGAACACTGAACACAGACTTTGTCATGACACTATAACCATGGTATTTTATAACTCTTTAGCTGGTACCAGCTCTCCTGATGTTCTGGTTTAGAGCCTGCAAGATAAAAGCTTGGAAACAAATTAGCACAGTGCTTCCACCATGGCAGAACCTGCTTAGTTTCTGCCACAGTGTGTTTGGTACTTGGGGCTGCACAAATGCTAATTAAGTGATGCATTTCTTGTGAGTGTAATTTTTCCCTCTCTCTTAGTAAAAGGGCGTTAACACTCCATTTAGAAAAAAGTTTCTGTTTTAAAATCTTTAGCCATTTTGCCATAGCCTGGAGATCTGAGGCAGAAGCAGGCACTGTTGTTAACTGTTTTAATGGCATTTTGGCCCTGGGAGGAGGAATTTACCCAAATATCCCAAATATCCCCCTTTCCAATCTCCAGAGGGGTCCCAAAGGTCTGCCCCCTTCTGGGGTCTCAAATGTTTCTTCTCCTGATGTTACTGCTGCTGTAAGATTTGGGAGTACTGTTTTAACTCTCTGTACCTAACCTGTTTTTCAGTTTCTTTATCTTTTGCTTGCCTGGGCCTGATCCTGCTTTTTCCAATAAACAGGTCCTTTCCATGGGTACAAGCTTTTTCCACTCCCAATTTAGCAAGGAGGGTGGGCTTTCCAACTAGCCCCCACCCTTCCTGGTCCCGTTCCTTAAACATTTTCTTTAAAATCGTGAAATTACCACAATATTACTTACAAAAAACAAAAACAAACAAACAAACATAAACCACACTACCCTGCCCAAACTCCTATATCCTTCAGAGTTTGATTTAACAGAACAAGATCTGTATCTTATGTTTTTAACCCACTCTGGGCCAGAGGGAGAGACGCTAAGCCTCCCTCTGTATTACTCGGTCTGCTACCACCGAGGGTTCATACACCAATTATACAAATCCTTCCCCGGATCAGAGTGAGAAACACTAAGTTCTCCTCTTTAGCTTAGTCTTGCTACGGCTGAGGGTGTATGTACCTCTATAACACAATTTAAACCTAAACTCCTATATCCTTTAGAGTTTGGTTAATCCTTCCCCGGATTATGTACCTTTATAACACAATTTAAACCTAAACTCCTATATCCTTCAGAGTTTGGTTAATTAACTGAAAGTTTACGCTCTTTTTCCTCTAGTGCCAGGCTTGCTAAAGCTGGCGGTGTGCACACCACTTTTATAATAACTGTGGATTCTATGCTTGCTCCCCCTTTCGCATTCTCCACCAATAATGTTGTCCCACAAACTTACACAGGATCGTTTTAGGGGTCAAGACAAA
>NW_020667319.1:0-3132 GCF_002925995.2 Terrapene triunguis | reverse complement strand
TGGTTTCCTTTGTTCCTGGACATTCGAATGTACCCTTTGTCACCGAACTTTAGGCCCCAGCTGTTGGAAGGAGAAATAACACACAATTAAACATTAAGAGAATAAAACACCTTTCTTTATAGGCAGGGTTCCCCTCCCCCATTTTCTCATGTGTTTCAATCTGTTTAACAAAGTGCATCCAGTTCACACTAGCTCTACACAGCTTACTCATGCCCCACCCATATCCCAGGCGCTCGTTAGTCTATAGATAAATACGGCTCAGTGATGGATTTTCTTTTACCTGTTTTTCACAAGCCAAAAGTCCTTCCCATCCAGGGTGCCATAGCCGATAACTAGAACTGCATGATTCGGCTCTTGAGTGCAACGTGGATCATCGAAGACTCCTGGAAGGAAAGAATGCGCAATCATGGGGGAAGAAAAAAAGCCAGCAGGGACTTCTCTGCTCAATAAAGTTGTTGTGAGCAACAGCACCCACATGGTACCAACATGCCTCTATCCTGGTCCCCTGTAAGGGGGTAAGAATAACAATCCCTCACTCTTTTCATCAGTAGGTCACAAAGCAGGTCAGTCTCATTATCTCTATTGTGCAGATGGGGACACTAAGGTACAGAGCGAGAAGTGACTTGCCCTGGGACTAGAACCCAGCTCTCCTAAGCCCCAGTCCAGCGCGCTGTCCACTGGGAAGTTTAGTTTCCATGGCCTTGTACAATCATTGGCTCTCCTACTGAGGCGGCCAACATGCCTAGTGTGAGGTGGGCATCTGCCCCCAAGAACTGGACTCAGACTCTCTACAGGCCACCAAAGAGATGTCAGCTAGAGAAGGACGTCTGACCGGTACAGCTGAACTACCCCCCCAGCAATGAAAGGCTCCATTTTCCCATCCATCCCTTCAGCTATTTCAGTATCCCAAAGCCCATAAACACCGGGAAGGAATCTTCCTCCCACTATGGTCCCCTCACAATGTTCCCTTAAAAGCCCCAAATCCAGCCAGGGGAGAATTCCCCCAGCACAGGAACCAAGTCAGACAGCCACAAACTGTCTTAGGAGGCCCCCTTCGGGAAGCTCTGGCGTAGGGGACATTCCAGCTGGGGTTAGGGTCTATAGCAAGTCTGTGGGGTGTTGCTCCCATTAGGTAGCTTGACTTGGGCTGCCATATCTTATGCAACACCCAAGGCTGCCCAAATTATCCCATGAGCCGTCTCAACCCCAGAACTGGGCTGAAGGCCATTTTAGAGCTGACCTGAGCTGAGTCTGGTGCAGCATAAAATTGGCCCCCCAATGTCTGACGGTGCCAGAGGTGCTGGAACTGGGGGTGCTGGAGATGCTGCCGAACCCCCTGGCTTGAAGTGGTTCCCATCATATACAGGGTTTACAGTTTGGTTCAATGGATCTCAGCACCCCCACTGTACAAATTGTTCCAGCACCTGTGGACGGTGCTCGCTAGGGTGAAGGTAAATACAACCCACAAAACGAGTAAAAAAAAAACACAGGTTAATGTAAACCATGCCCACTCGGTGGGGCGTTCTGTCTCCCTCTAGTGGTGGCTGGGCCACAGAAAGGTTGATGAGCCTGTCACAGCCTTGCCTAAAAGAGGTTGGGTCTTTTAGCTCCAGCAAGAAAGGCTCATGCGTTAAGATCCAGAAGTTCCAGTCCCTGCTGCTCACCTCAGCGCACTGGCATTACATTAACATGAGTGAAGGGTCCACACTGGGGTGCTATTTTAATGACACACACTAAGACACCAGCAGGAATTGAACCTGGGGTCGTTAGCCCTTGAAGCACCTTTCGAGCTAAAGGAGCATCTCCAGTCATTTGTTGTTATCATTAATCTGTGTTACAGTAGCACCCGCCAGCCCCAGACATAGACCAGGGCCCAATGGTGCTAGGCGCTGTACAAACTCAGAACAAAAAGATCGTCCCGGCCTCAAAGAGCTTCCAATCTAAGGGTATTTCCACACTGCACCCTCCTTATGGCAGCGTATAGACTATATACACTCCACACAGGTATAAACAGCAGTGTAGACGGCTTAGGGGAGTAAAGACACACCTGAACCCTTAGGGTATATGTCCTACATGGCTCTCTACACGCCCAAGCAGGGCCTCCCCCGTCTATACTGCTATAATCAGCAGTGTCATATGCTGCTACCTCCCTGCTGCTGGGGCCTTTTTCTGCCGTAGGGAAAGACTCCAGCAGCAGGAGGTCGTGGGGAAAAACTCCGACAGCTCCCACTGCCTTCAGCGCCAGAACTTTCCCACTGCTGTGCATAGCTACACAGCGCAGTGCGGACACAGCCTGCTTTTCACAGCCGTGTGTAGCTACACCTAACCTGCACGCCACCAGCAGTGGTGTGCAGTATAGACATACCATATGTATAGAACAAAAGAGATTAGCTTCCAGCAGTACTAGGCTGTTATCCTCTAGCCAGCTGCTAGAGGGGGACATGTAACACACATTGAACCAAGCGGTCACATGATGGAGCCACTCACAAAATGCAAAATGTGCTTTCACCCGCCTGGGGCTTTTGTTTTATAATTACTGCAATTTACTGAGGGTCCAAAAGATTCCAGGAAATAACAAGGAAACAAAAGCCAGGTCTCCACGGGAAGAGCACAATGTGCGCGTCTCCTCAGTAACATGCTGCAGAACAAATACCAACTTCCTCCACATTCCTCTTCCAATTTAAAGAGACAGTCCACAGGAAGCAAAGGCATCACTGCTTCAAACTACGTACAGCACCGGGCGCGAGGTGTTCTAGCTTAGAGAACGTACCTGACTTATACAGGAAAAACGAAGGCTGTGCCGCATCTATCATGACTGACACGGGTCCAATATTGGCTACGGCATCCTTCAGGGCTGTTTCATTGGCATGCGGGAGCGTAACAAAGTTGGAGCAGGTGGCGGCTCGCGTGGCAGGGTTATAGTGACACGTTCCACTCTGGCAGGGGCAAAGAGCAGATGAAACAGGGACATTTCAGCCTCCGGCATGAACATCCAACCCACTCGCAATATTTGTTTTTATCTCCCTTCTATTCCCTTCCGTTGTCTGAATCTCTCATTTCTTAGACCACTGCTGCTCCCTCTGGGGCATTCCTTCTGCCTCTGGGCATCGAGATCAGAGCTGAGGGACTAAT
>NW_020667318.1:0-1413 GCF_002925995.2 Terrapene triunguis | reverse complement strand
GGACTCGATGACCTCTCGAGGTCCCTTCCAGTCCTAGAATCTATGAAAAGATATTACTACATTTCCATACTTCCGTAGGCTTATGGCTCATCATTAAAGTAAACCAGCAAACCTGTACTTCCCCAGCACTCGTTAACAAACCATGCTTCCTCTGTTCCTAGTGTGTGCAGCATGAGGTGGTTGGCATTCCAAACTAATTCAGCACCCTGACACTAGGAAGTGAGGAACCAGTCATGTTTACACAGGAGAATGAATTCTGGCTGCAGGCATTACTTATTTATGATGTAATTTATTTTTACTAGGCTGGGACTCTCAAGGGCACTTGCAGAAATGAGACAGACTATTGCTCTGGAAGGACTTGGGAGTGGGACTCCTTCCTGCCTCTAGTTCTCAAGTAGCTGGTCTCCATGGAGCTACTCCTCAGTTACCTGAGCAGGACTGGGGGAGAACCAGGCTCTTGGTTTCTAAACTGGGCGAGTGTTCCCTAAGGTGGCACACAGCCCCCCGGAGCTTTGCAGCCCAGGAAAGCTCACTCCAGGAACTAAGTTGGTTTCAAATTCTTCTCTTATGTCAAGGCACAATGAACGCCTTTCCTCCACTCCCATGGGATCTATGTAACACTTGACAAATATACTAGCAAGTAAATTTTGATGGGTGTCATTGTCATCAATGGTACGTACTGACAGAGAAATTAGGGTTGTACCTGCAGCCTTTAGGAACCATAGTGTCCCATCAGACGTAGGCAGTGAACACATGTTGAAATCAGAGTTCTCCTTACACTCCAGTGGCATGGTATGGTCCCCCAAATCATGGCGGTGGGCCTTCTGGATTGTCAGTTTTAGCCCATCTTCTCCATGTTTCATGTGTTTTCACAGATATTATCACTTGCATTTGAGCTCTCTGATGCCTCTCATCATAAATATGCATGTGCAGAACATTTGAGACTTGAACCAGGTAATCATAGGCCTGTTAGCCTGACATTGATCTCGGGAAAAATAATGGAACTGCTGATACAGGATTTGATTGATAAAAATAAATCACAAAAGGGTAATATAATTAATTCCAATTGAAATGGGTCCATGGAAAATTGATCCTGTCAAACTAATCTGATTTTTTTCTGATGAGATTGCAAATTTGGAGGATAAAGGTAATAGTTGTCAGGTAATATATTTAGACTTTTTAAAGACTTGCTATTTTACCACACTGATTAAAAAACTAGAATGATAAACAATCAATATGGCACATATTAAATGGATTAAAAGCTGGCTAAGAGATAGGTCTCAAAATGTAATTGTGAATGGGGAATCATCATTGAATGGGTGTGCTTTGTATGGTGTCCTGTAGATATCAGTTCTTGGCCCTACACTGTTTAATGTTTTTATCAGTGACCTGGAAGAAAACAAAATTATCACT
>NW_020667317.1:0-1129 GCF_002925995.2 Terrapene triunguis | reverse complement strand
AGGTGCGTGAGGCGTAGGATGGGGAATGGGACCCAGGCGTCCGGGACAGCAGCACAGGGCATTCACCCCTAGGGGGCACAGCAGCGCTCAGTGCCTGTGGGGAATGGGACCCAGGCGTCAGAGACAGGAGTGTTCTCACCTAGGGGTCGCCATCAGCGCTCTCAGCCCCCACAGGGAGTGGCATGGGATAGCAAGAGCCAGTTGCAAAGGACTGTGGGTATCTGGCTAGAGCAGGACCACCATGCAAGGGATCATGGGTAGTTGGGTACCACAGGACTCTTGTGCAAAGGACTGTGGGTAACCTGGCACAGCAGACTCCTGATACAAAGGACTGTGAGTGATTTTCCTTTGCAGGGGAGGGAATACCAGGATTGGGCTGAGACCCAGCCAGCTTCAGGTGGGGGGTAGGATGGGGGATGGGACCCAGGCATCCAAGAAGCAGCACAGTCACCTCACCCCTGGGGGAGCCGTTCAGGTCCCAGACCCGGGGCCGGACAAAGTGGGAGGGGGGATGGGACCCAGGCGTCCGGGATGGCAGAGTGCTCCCCTTTAGGGGGCACTGCAGCTGGAGAGAGACGGGGACAAGAGACTCCGTGGAATCTCACTTTAATTCAATCTCTTTCCCTTCCTTTCCCAGCTACCCGCCGGCTCTCCACGTAAGTTCCTCCGGGTTCCCAGGCCCCTCCGTGGGGCCGGGAGCCATTCGTCCCGGGGAGGGCAAATCTGTTCCAACAGGTCCCTCGATCCCCTGGGGATAGAACCCAGGAGTCCTGGCTCCCAACTGCCCCTCCTCCCCCGGTAGGGCAAAATTCTCCGATTCCCCCCATTCTATCCTCCTGGACCTCACAGCCCCCTTGTGGTCAAATTGGGAATCGCAGCCACCACCCTCTGGGCCCAGCTAATCCCATTAGTACCCCCTTGCCAGGCCGAGCCCCATATTGACCCCCTCAATCCCCAATTTCCTTCCAGGTCCTACTGGAAGAGCCAGGAGCTGCGCCGGTTGCAGATAGCGAGACGGTATGTAAGGGGGCGGGGTCTGGTCTCCCTGGCCCCACCCCCCAGGGGACTGGCTCTTGGGTCACCCCCCCCCAGCCTGGCTCGCTCACACCCTCTAGGGATGACACCAGCA
>NW_020667316.1:0-1188 GCF_002925995.2 Terrapene triunguis | reverse complement strand
GGTATCCCAGGAGGCCAGAGAGGGTGCAGAGCCTGGCCAGAACAGGTTGAGGTCCCCAGGGGGCTGGCTGACATGGGACCCAGATCCCTGCAGTGGGCTTGTGTCTGGCCTGGAGGTGTGTAGCTCTGCACGAGGGGAGCGGTGGCTCTGTCCGCAGGAGGCCGGCAGATGGGGCAGAGCTGGGGAGACGCTCGTGTCCTGGCTGCAGGGCTGCGCTGACTCATCTGTAATGGGCTGGTGAACAGGTTCTTCAGCTGGTGTGTGCCCCCCGCCTGCCCTGGGTAAACAGCCTTCCCCCCGCCACAGGGATGTCTCCCTGGTCATAACACAGGGCAGATAGGCCCCGACAACCAAGCCTGAGCTGTCCGGTGCCCCATTACCCCCACTCTGGCTGTGCATTGCCCCACAGGCTGCTGGGGCCGCTCCGTGTGCACGTTCTCTGGCCCCTGGCCCCACTGAGGCCCTACGGAAGAGAGGCCTAGGAATGGGCTGTGCTGTGCTGTGACTGGTGTGAGCGCCGGCATGCAGCTAACAGGGACGGTTACTGGGGAAATGCAGGGGCAGAGCGCGGGAGAGTCAAGGGGCCAAAGCAAGGAGTGGGGAGGGGAGGAGGGAGGGGAAGGAGAGAGGGAGGGTTTCTGGTCAATCGGTGACTCCCTGAGAACGCGGGGCCGGTGCTAGCGAGGCCTCCTCCAGGGCCCAGCAAGACCCACGCCTGACGGCGCTCCCCGGTGCCCCTGGGGCCAGCGTGCCACGGCCCCGCGCTCCCTGGCCTGACCCAGCAGGGCCCCGCGTAGCTTCAGGGGGTGGGTTCCTCTGAAGCGCATTAGTGGTTCAGGCTTCCCCAGCTAGCTCCAGTCCAGTAACAGCCTGGCTCTGCCTGGGGCGGGCACGTCCCAGACGCATGGGGCAGGAGCTGAGCCCAGCACTGTGTCTGGGATATCGGAACTCCCTGAGGGGGGCCAGGCCTCCCAGTCCCCCGAGCCTTCGCCTGACCTGAGCGAGAACCAGGGCAGTGTCCTGCGGGGCCCGAGGCGCTCTCTCCCCAAAGCCATCCCAGGCCTGTGCTCCGGGTAGGGCTGCAAGCTTTCTAATCACACAAAACCGAATACCTCTGCCCCACCTCTGCCACTGCCTTGCACCTTCCCCAAGGCCCCGCCCCTTCCCCAGGCCCCGCTCCTGCCCCAC
>NW_020667315.1:0-1196 GCF_002925995.2 Terrapene triunguis | reverse complement strand
TGTTTGACTGAAGAGTATTATGCAGCCTTGATTTCAGTGAATAAGTTCCTCAAAAGCACTAGTATATTTTCAGAATACTGTATTCCCACTAATAAATTTGGAACTACCTGTTGTTTCATTAGTAATCAGTTGTAATTGCTTGCCAGAATTATTATCCTGAACACTTTCTCTGTTCAGATGACATAACCAGTAGGTCTTCTAACCTTTGGTAGGCTAGTTTCTGTTCTAGGGGTAGGTTGCACGGTAGGGGAAAGTCTGCAGCAATGGATGCGTTTTCCTATCCTCTCACAAACAAGTGGGTTGAGAGTAGAGCATAATCCATTTTGTCAACGAATGCTTCCTATATGCTCCCTTCCTTCTCTTCAAGGAAGAATTTTAACTTTCATAACCGACACACGTTTATTTTCTAGCACAGAGTTAGCATTTGCTTCTGTTCTATTCAGGTTCTTATATTGCACTCATCCCTGTAGTATCTAAGGCTCAGCTCCACAAAGGTACTTAGGTGCCCAAACCCCCAGATTTAGGCACCAAAGGCCCAAATTTAGGTGCATTTGTGATCCACAAAACTCCTGCTTAGCTACCACCTAAACTTGTAGGCGCCTAAATTCACTCGGTGCTACATTTTCACTGTAAAAGATCCCTAGGCACCTAAGTTTTGGCCTCTGGGCATGCATACTGCTGCCTCCTTCTAGGCAGCCAGATGCCTATTTCAATGGTTCTCAAACTGTGGGTCAGGAACCCAAAGTGGCTCATGACTCCATTTTAATGGGGTTGTCAGGACTGGTGGTAGACTTGCTGGGGCCCGGGGCCGAAGCTTAAGCCCAAGCCCCACTAGGGTTGCCAGTTATCCGGTTTTCAACCGGAATGCCTGTTTGAAAAGGGAGTCTGACAGCTCCGGTCAGCACTGCTGACCAGGCCGTTAAAAGTCTGGTTGGTGGCGCAGCGGGGCTAAGGCAGGCTCCCTGCCTGCCGTGGCTCCACATGGCTCCCGGAAGCAGCGGCATATCCCCCCTCCGGCTCCTATGCACAGGGGCAGCCAGGGGGCTCCGCACGCTACCTCTGCCCCAAGTGCCGGTTCCACAACTCCCATTGGCTGGGAAACATGGCCAATGGGAGCTGCGGGGGCAGTGTCCATGAATGGGGCAGCGCGTAGATCTGCCTGGCCACGCCTCTGCATAGAAGCTGGAGGGGGAACA
>NW_020667314.1:0-1115 GCF_002925995.2 Terrapene triunguis | reverse complement strand
CTATTATTAAGATGTCTTTCATTTCAGAAGGATGCCTTGTAGGAATGAGAGAGAGAGAGAGGCAAATAAATATTATCTTTATAGATTTGAGACGAATTCTTGAGATTTTGTGAAACTTGTTTGTATCTGAATATAAGAATTTCCTTTAGGCACATTTTAAATCCACCTTGAATTAAGGAGAGAGAGGATTAAGATAAAGATAAGTATGTTTCACCTACAATATTGTGAGGCAGTCAACTAGGGGCTTAAAGGGACAGGTGATGTGTGAGTGGACACATGGGGTCATGTGCCCCCCCAATATCTGCCTCCCATTTAGCACAGAGGTTTTCAAAATGTGGGGTGCACCTCCCTAGGGGGATGTGTCCCACAGTTTGAAAACAGTTGACTCCTGACAGGAGCTGGCAGACCGGAAGCTGATGGGAGCTGCCCAGCCCGCTCGGGTCCCTGGCTGTGTGCTGTGGGAGCTTGGGCACTGGTTGGCCGCCCGGCAGCCCTCCCTGCCCTGCTCCCCAAGCTGGCCACCTCTGTGCCTCTGGGCACTCCCCAGGCCACTGCCAAAAAGAAGCCTGGTGCCGACCGGGAACACTCCATGGAGCTGGGCTCTGCCCATGAAGCCTGGCTGCTATGAGATGTTCCCTGAGGTGCTCCCTGCCGTACTCATCCCCCTTGAACACCTGCCTCTCAGCAGCCCGGTCACACCTTGCTCACTGCTCGGGGACCTGCCATTGCAGCCTGTCTCCCCACACTCCCGGCCCCATGGCTTCCAGGCTCGCAGTCTGAGCTCAGCCATGTGAGCCCAGTGCCATGCCCAGGCACTGGGGGCAGGCAGTTCAGGCAGGGTGTATTTGCTCCCACCAGCTCCGGAAACCAAGTCCGTGAGAACAGAGTGACCGCTAGGGCTACCATATATCAAGTTCCCAAATAGAGGACACAATCGGGGCGAGGAGGAACTGGAGGAGGTATTTGTGGGGTGTTGGAGGGATGTCTCTGTACAGGGAGGGATATTTGGGGGGTTCTGGAGGGGGTACCTGCTGCAGGGGTACCACCTGGAGGTGGACTGCCAGTTCTGGGGGGGATGGGCCGGCTTAACAGGGGAGCCCCAGCTGCTGCTGCTG
>NW_020667313.1:0-1107 GCF_002925995.2 Terrapene triunguis | reverse complement strand
TTAAATACTAATATGAAGAATAAAAGAAGCTCCAGAACATTCAGCAGCAACAGCCATTGGGCCTGATTCTGTGTAAATCTGCAGTTGCTCCATTAAAACCAAGGGGGTTTTGTGTAAAATAGCTGTGACAAGGGTGTGATGGAACATCTACCCCACACAAGGCAGAGCAGGTTTAATTAGGTTAATTAACCTGATAGGCTACATCTAGGGGAGAGTCAGGGATTGAAAGGCTGATTGATGGAGCCCAGCTGAGAAGGAACAGGCAGGGCTGGTATAAAACCAGGAAATTGGCAGTCGAAAGGGGGTGCCGGGGAAATTATCTGAAGTCACTCCATGAGAGAAGGGAGGTGTGACTGAGGCTATGGAGTTAAATAGTCTGCAATCACTCCCTAAGGCCTGGTCTACACTAAATGGTTAAGTTGACATATGCTGCCTTGTGTCGACCTAGCTGTGGAAGTGTCTTCATTTAAATTTTGGCTCTCACTGAAGTAGGTGCCTCTCTATGCTGATTTAGTAACATCACCTCTCCATGCAGGGTAAAGTCACGGTTAATATAATTAGGGTGATGCAGTGTCTTCACTGACACTGACATTGCTTACGTTGATGTTACTGGCTTTCAGGAGCCGCACCACCATGCCTGCACTGACAATACAGTCAATACAAGCGCACCCCCGACACAAGGAGCCAAGTGTGCACACACACCAGCAATTTAATAACTGCAGTGGCTGTATGCCGACATAAGATGAGTTGATGTAATTTTGTAGTGTAGATATGGCCTGAGAGGAGGGAGTTTGGGCTGGTAAACTCAGAGAGGACGGAATCAATAGATGTAGAAAGGAGTCCAGGAAAATAGCAAAGGGGTCTAGGAGAAGGCAGATCACAGTTGTTAGATATAGGGTCCCTAGACTGGAACCTAAAGTAAAGGGTGGGCCTGGATTCCCCTACCTGCCACTGTGGAAGTGACATGGTCAGGGAAATTAAGGAAAGCCTGCCCTTTTGTATGGAGAGACTTAGATAGCCTGGAAGGGCAGAACTATAGTGACCTGGCCAGAGGGCCAAATCATAGATTCATAGATTCATAGATTCTAGGACTGGAAGGGACCTCGA
>NW_020667312.1:0-1065 GCF_002925995.2 Terrapene triunguis | reverse complement strand
CCACCCCCGCCGATACCCCCTGTTCCCGGGCCACCGATACCTTCCCCCACCGATACCCCCAGGCCGCCGATACCCCCCTGATCCCAGGCTGCTGATACCTGCCCCTAGTGGTACCCCGCCCTGATGATTACACCCCTAGGCTAGGGACGGGCCCCATGCATCTGGCTAGGGGTCCGTATCCCTCTCATTGGGGTCGGGGACCGGATGCCAAAACCCCCTATCTGGTCACAGAACTAAGTTGTCAGGCCCAGTCCAAAGCCAATTTTCCCTCTTCTCTAGGAGAGCGGAGCCACTACAGAGGCCCCCATACACCCGCCTGGGAGCTGATTTAAAATTTTTATTAAAGTTAATGTTTAAAATTAAATAGACACAAGTTAAGAGGAAAGATACTGTACATCTGGGGCCAGGCTTGAGTTATGAGGGATTACAGGTATCGGTTGCAAGGGTGAAGAGATACATACATATCACATAACCGGCATAGACCCAGATTGGGGTGCAAGAGTTTTTAAAGTGTCAGTGGATAAGTGGGCTCGGGTACGCCACCCATGGAATGTATAAGGAGTCCAAGGCAGTATCGGTGTAGCGAATGAGTACATGGGTGGGGTGCAGAGCCGCTGCCAGCAGCAGCGCAGAAGTAAGGATGGCCTGGTATGGTATTGCCACCCTGATTTCTGAACTGCTGCCTACAGAGCTGGGCCTCAGTCAGCGGCTGCCACTCTCCGGCCGCCCAGCTCTGAAGACAGCAACACAGAAGTAATGGTGGCACGGTGTGGTATTGCCACCCTTACTTCTGTGCTGCTGCTGGGGGGGAAGTGCTGCCTTCAGAGCTGGGTGCCCGGCCAACAGCTGCTGCTCTCTGACCACTCAGCTCTGAAGGCAGCGCAGAAGTAAGGGTGACGGCAATACCGCGCCCCCCCTCCCAAAAATAACTTTGTGACCCCCCCTGCAACTCCCTTTTGGGTCAGGACCCCTAATTTGAGAAATGCTGGTCTCCCTCGTGAAATCTGAGTAGTATAGGGTAAAAGCACACAAAAGATCAGATTTCACAGGGGGGAGACCAGATTT
>NW_020667311.1:0-1023 GCF_002925995.2 Terrapene triunguis | reverse complement strand
GTGATGTGATGGTAGGAGTCTACTATAGACCACTTAACCAGGAAGAAAAGGTGGATAAGGCTTTTTTTAACAACTAACCAAATCATCCAAAACATAGGAGTTGTAGTGATGGGGGATTTCAACTGCCCAGCCATCTGTTGGGAAAATAAAACAGCAGGGCACAGATTACCCAGCTAGTTATTGGTATGCACTAGAGACAACTTTCTACTACAGAAGGTGAAGAAAACAACAAAGGGAGGCTGCTCTAGGTCGGACAAATAAAGGAGGAAGTGGTAGAGAATTTGTACCTGGAAGACAGCTTGGCTGAAAGTGATCATGAAATGATAGAGTTCCTGGTTCTAAGGAATGGTAGAAGGGAAAACAGCAGAATAAATACAGTGGACTGTAAGAAGGCCGACTTTATTAAACGCAGAGAATTGGTAGGTAATATCCCATGGGAAGCAGGCCTAAGGGAAAAACAGTTTAGGAGAGTTGGCAGTTTTTTAAAGGGACATTATTAAGAGCACAAGAGCAAACTATCCCAATGTGTAGGAAAGATAAGAAGTATTGTCAGAAATCACCCTGGCTTAAACAGGAGATCACCAAGGACCTGAAACTCAAGAAGAATTATACAAAAAGTGGACATTACAAAGGATGAATATAAAAAAAAGACACCAACATGTAGGGATAATGTTAGAAAGACCAAGGCACAAACCAAGATTAAATTAGCGAGGGACATAAAGGGTATCGAGAAAACATTTTGCAAATACATTAGAAGAAAGAGGAAGACCAAGGACAGGGTAGGCCCTTTACTCAATGAGGAGGGAAAGTCAATAACAGAAAATGCAGCAGTGGCCAAAGTATTAGATGTCTTTTTTGTTTCAGTTTTCACCAAAAACAGTTAGCAGTGATCAGATAACTAAGATAGTGAACATCAGTGTAGATGGGGTAGGATCTGAGCCTAAAATAGAGAAAGAACAAGTTAAGAATTACTTAGATAAGCAATGTCTTCAGGTCCTGATGAAATACGTACTTAAGGAACTG
>NW_020667310.1:0-2859 GCF_002925995.2 Terrapene triunguis | reverse complement strand
TTGGAATATAACGTCTTCTACCGATTAGGGTGATTATTTAGGGATTTAGGGATTTTATAATCTTTATTAGCAAGTGTTATCTTATGCCCCAAAGAAAGAATACACAGTCTAGAGCCAGAAACCAGATGTATGACCATTTTCCAATTCTCTTAGCTATACTCTCCCCCAGTCATTGTGAAAGAAGACGTGTCAGACATTAGTAAACATGCCCTTAAATACTTCCCCATCGCCACCCATTTTAAGCAGCCCGATGTTACTTTAGGTGCCCATCTGATTAGCCAGAGCAACAATTGTTGCCCTTACAGACCCTTTATACAGCCATGACACCCTTGCTATACAGTTTTCCCTAGGAGGATTTCAGAAAGACACAGCTGGGGTCCACGAGTTTTATATGCAGGGTCGAATTAATGGCCCATGGCAGGAAGTTGCATTTGCTGGGGATTCTACACAGTAATTTGTTTTTTCCCAAGAAAAACTGCTGCTCAATGGCGTGGACTTGAAAATGAAACTCACGCATAAAGCAAAGATATTTTTTGCCTCATGTGTGGGAATGCTGAGCAGAATTATACAGTGCACATTATCTCGGCGTCTCCGTGAAAGTTACACCAGGGGTCCGTTTGTGCCATGCAGAAGCTCTAATGACTGACAACGCTAAGTACACTGTACACAAGGTGGGCATGACAATGTTCAGTATACCGGCTGGCAGGCATGTCAGTAATCAAGAAAACCTCTTTTTTTAACAGTTTCCCAAACGCTCATTATCAGGTTTATAGATAACGATGCCTTCAGTGGCAATCATGCTTCTAACTTTAAATATTATGAAATTAATTTTGTGGCCTTATATGTGGTTGGAGAACAAGAGCTGGCTAAAACTCTACAACCCAGTTTTGAGAATGGGAACAGCATGAGGAAGTACATACAGCTCTTGCAGGCAATTGGGAAATATGTAAAAGACCGAACATTCTTGATCAACCGTAGTAATTTTGCCCAGGGTTACATGCTGTACGCCTTCAATCTGACCCCAGACCAGGAATGCACCGAACGTTATTCTCTGATTAAAACTCGAAACCTGAAGGCAGAGATTTATTTCGCAACTACGGTCAACATGAGAGTGTATAGGGTTTTTTGATAATGGACTCAAGGTGAACCACACAAGGAGCATCCTGTTTAACTATCTGTGATTATGAACTCCATGCAGTTAACGCATATTTTATCAAAGGATGCTTCTTTTTTAGATGTTTTCCCTAGGATTCTGTGTCCAGAAGACCTCTAGGGCTTATTATTAATACCCACCCCCATAACTTACCCAAGGAATTCTGCCTGGTGTTCTACTTACCAAAACAGGGACTAAGCAAGTTCTTTGACTCCTATGGATTTCCCCCAGACAGTTACTTCTTTCCTAAATCAATCATGACTTTTTCAAACCATAACTCTAATAACATCATGTTTACCAGAGACAGCTACGAGACCCTCTAGCGTAACCTGCAGATATCATTGTATATTTTTAAAAGGAAAGGTAGTAATGGTTCGTCTTTTGATCAGATTTTAAAATTGTATACAGATGGTTCACCAGAAATGACCATATGGTGGCTCAGTAAGTAAAAGGGAAAATGTCAGGCGTGTCCAGACGTGCCCTAAGCATGTTTCAACATGTGCAGCTGTGTCTTTCTTCTTGTGAATTTGCAGATGGGCATCACTAAAGCTGGTGGGTTTAAAAACAAATAAAGCACATGCTGTTTTTTGTTCAAGTATTTATTTTGCACCATTAACCAGTCAGGCTTTTTAAACAGCCATCTTTTAGAAGGTCCATTTCTAAAAGGGGGGATTCTACATTCAGCTTCTGTTCTTATTTCCCCTTGGCAGGTTATAGACCTCTTTTTAGAGGTTCCAATAACTCTCTATTGGTAGCATATCCTAGAAGGGATCTAGTCTCATTCAGCTCTGCCATGGCTTTCATTCAAAAAATCCCAATCTTTAGGAGGCCTCTTGTTAGCGAGAGAATGAGCACCGGTAACCCCCCTGACTAAATCAAGCATGTGAGAGCCCACAACCACTCCCCCCTACTACACAAAGCTTCCCTTATCATCTCCAGAAGAAACATCTTTATGGTGTCTCAGTTTATTTAACAACATTTCAGCATTTTTCTCATCACAAGCATTTTCCTCCTCCAAGACCTCTGGAGCGACAATGTCTGATGAGCCCCCCTTAACTTCAGGAACACGAATTTGCTCTTGGTCGGGGAGAAAGAGACTTATTTTACTCTTTTCCTCTTCACCCAGCTTGGCAAATACCAGGTATCTTTGCAGGATCTTGTCGTAAAGTTTAGCCTTTTCATAGTTGTATAAACTGGATTTTTGAAGAATATCTTTCATCTCAGCATCCAATTTGTGTTATTGTGGTTCTGATATTTTCTTTGCCACTAGAGGTGCCTTTCATTTGTTCTAGCTGATGTCTAGGCACAAGGTACAATTTTTCAGCATGTTCCATTATCCATTATTTAAAACTCCTGACAGTAGAGGGAGTGCAAAGGACCAGTAAATGCCCTGGCCTGTTTTACAGTCAGCTTTTTATTTTTTTGAGGGGCAGCCTCTTATTGCTCAGTTTTTTTTAATGACACCGAGTTAAGAATGCTTACTTGCTTGGATTTCAGGGGTACATTTCCTTTTAAAGTGTTAAGGGCTATTTCAGAGATGGCTGCAACCAGGTTGTGAGAGGCCGAGCACAGATTAGCCTTCCTTTGCTGCAGTCTGGCTTTGATGAGGAGTTTTGAAAGAGCCAGGTTTCTCTGCACACAAATTCTCGTCAGAGGGGCTGTCAAGGCTGGATCCCCACTTTGAACTTTAGGGTTCAAATGTAGGG
>NW_020667309.1:0-1129 GCF_002925995.2 Terrapene triunguis | reverse complement strand
TGATAAGTTAACGTGCAGGGAATGTATTTGCAGTGCCACTTCTGTCACTGACACATCGTTTTTCTCTCTCATCTCCGTTATGTTTTGGAACATGGCAGTTTTGTCTGCTGACAAATAGAAGCCACAGTTGAGTGGCAGGATCATCAAAGAGCTTCTGTAGCAGTGTTGGGCATTTAGCTTGAGAAAGAAAATATGCTTTAAGCCCATCAAAATTGAGAAAATCCTGTGTTGCTGGTCTCGATGAGAGGAAGCGTGTGCTGCCATGCTCTAGTAATTTGGTATTCTCAATTTCAATAAATCCACAGAAGTCTTTCAGCTCTTCAACATGCACTGTGTAGATATGAAAGTATTTGTAAACCTTTCCAGCAAAGATCTCCACATCTAAAGGCAGACAATCAGTTCGGAGTTATGCACAATATGTGCACCGCACCCAATACTGAAGATCTCTTTTCCTAAATTGGCCTGGAGATTTCACCACAAATTGTTTTTCCCACAACGTCTGGCACCCCCAAAGCTAATGTTGGTGTTGGCTGCACAAATTCCAACAATCTTGTCACTAAGAGAGTACTTCTCAATCACTTGCTGGATGAATGCACACTGCAAATCTGATGGTTCCCTGGGTAGAGATGAAAAGTCAGTAATTTTTGTGCAAACTCCACCCAGTGGGAGAAAATACCGTATAAGAACAGAAAATAGTTTTTGCTCCTTTTTGTTCGATGCATCCACACTAAGCGTAATAAAGGACCACTCAAGCTGCATTTTTTCAATGGATAAAGGGGCTAAGACGTTGCAAGTGATTGCCTCAGATTTTGTGCAAGCAGATGAAAACTTAGATTGGTATAGTTTCCTAATTAATTGTGATGTACAGTCACTAGACCGGAAACTGAGTCTGTGATGCACTGAGTGGTAAGCAAACACTCCCTCACTGGCAAAAACTTTTTTAGCTTCTGTGTCTTACCTCAGAAAAAATCCTGAAACACTTGGTGTTAAACACTTACTTTTATCAGCATCTCTGTGTTTCTTGCTTTGAAGGTGTTGGGCAATGTCATTACGACCGCTTCTAGCAATGGAGAAATGTGCTGCACATGTCTCACATACAACTTTGCTGTTGTCCAATGTTGAAGTGTCT
>NW_020667308.1:0-1054 GCF_002925995.2 Terrapene triunguis | reverse complement strand
TATAGCAGTGTAAATGTGGAGAGCAGAGTTTGGCCCCGTCTCTTTGGGGCACCCAGGCAGCTTGGCTCCTGAGGACGGTGTTCTGAACACCTTCACCACAGTTGGGTCAGGGGATACAGCACAAAGATTTCAATAACTTCATTTACCAGGGAAGAGCACGGAGCCGCTCCCAAATTTGTACCAGAATAAGGATGTTTCAGGATGCATCTCAGTTAATAGCAGCACATTCGAGGCAGACTCAGCCACCTACAGTTCTAATGGAGTTGTCCTGTCAATGTAGTTAGTTACTGCACAGTTGCTGAGCCTCGCTCTTTGAGAGTTCAAAAGATAAGCAACACTTCTCAGCAGGAGTAGAGAGGGAACTGTATTTGAAAAGAAAATACTGACTTATGGGTGTCAGTTCAGAGCCACCTGCAGGTGAGTGGCATCTTGTTGAAAGAGGCGTCACTGTGAGGACCCTGAGGGGGAGTTTGCAGAACCACTAGCCCACCTGCGTTAGCCAGGAGAAGAAACCTACATCTATTTATAGCTAAACACAATATTTAATACACTTGGGATTAACCCCCCCATGAAAACGCAAGGAAGGTTGGTGATGAATTTCACACGGCTCCTGTGCTACCTGTCACAAATAACATCACTTGGTTTTTATGCCAACCAGCTATCATTATGAGCAGATTCAGCAATCATCATTAAAAGCTTTGGGTCCAGTCCTGAAGTCCATATTTAAACAAAATTCTCACTGAAGTCAGTGGGAAATTTTTCTTGAATATGGTCCTTATTTTAAATCCATTCCAGTGCAGTGGCAGTGGAGGACTTCTCATGGGTAGATTTCCATTAAGTCCGCCTTAAAATCATGTAGGTCAAGTATAGCAGCGTGTGTGTGTGTGTGTGTGTGTTACATGCACACACTGAATATAATGTAATAGCCATCAACAATCCTGTTTGGTATGTACATTGACTTCCACTGTTTGTTTACATTTGCACTGGGTTTTTAAGTGCCTCAGGCGGCAAGTAATGGGGCCAAAACAACAAGATCCAACTAGCTATGTTATTT
>NW_020667307.1:0-1166 GCF_002925995.2 Terrapene triunguis | reverse complement strand
TCTGGCACATTAATTCCAGATAACCACTATTCCTATTCCCGCCCCCCTGTGTTTTTACTCAAGATTAAATACTACCTGATAAAAATATAGATGTTGCTTCCTTGAGCACTCTAAATATTTACTTTTGAAAACAGGATGTACTCATGCCCACATATTTCTGATGATTGCTGTTATTTGATGGCTATCAAGAAAAGCCTAGGAAACTCAGGTAACTAGGGGTTATCCTCAGTGCCTGTTGAACAGTGTCCCCTGTTGGGTATCAAGTACAAGTTAGTTTACAGGGAGTCTCAGGAAGTTGTGGTTTTGTTTTGATTTTCTTTTGTTAGCATTATCAACAATGTTTGGTTTGCAACATATTCCAATTTCATAGCCAAGGTGCCTCAAACTATCTTCATGCTACTATTTAATATGTATTGAGCACTTTACAAACTAGAGGGGACACAGTCATCTCACCTATGACTCAACATTTATATTTGGTCAAAACAAACTTTTCCAAACCCAAAGTCCAATAGAACTGTTTCCATTAATTTGCCATTGAAATGTCAGTGTAAATAACTGTTTTCAAACCTTCCCCTAAAGCTTGCCCCCATGACTCTGAAAGGGAAATAGACTATAAGCATAAGTGAAACTGACCTCAATGATTTCCATTGCTCAATCTGAGAGAGAGAGAGAAACAAAGAGAGCAATTAAACAACATGCATGAGGAAAAGTGAGATATTTAAATTCCTCTGGTATTAGTCTATAGGAAAAGAAATGTATGCGTCTACAATATGTGATTTTTAATTAGTCCTCACAGAGCACCAATGTGAGGTAAGTATTACCCCCCATTTTACAGATGGTGAAACTGAGGCAGAGACATCCCATGACCTACCCAAGTTCACAAAGGCACTAGAGGCAGGATTAGAATTCCAGAGTTCATGTGCTCAGGCCACTTAGCTCTGCTTCTCCTCTGAGCTAGACACAGGGCAGTGGCTATTCTGCAATGGCCCGGGCCGGGGAGCTGGGTCCTGGCCACGCCAGCGGGGCTCAGGATTTTTACCTCTCACCTGGGCAGCACCTAGAGAAAGGCAGGTCAGTCTCATATCTACGCTATCTCCATGGGACCCTGCTTCTTCTCCGCACCCACACCATGAGCCCCTCATGGGACTCTACCCAACTGCCCCCCC
>NW_020667306.1:0-1620 GCF_002925995.2 Terrapene triunguis | reverse complement strand
GGCCACTTCCATTAGGCCAGCGAAAATGAGGAGGACTGTGATCCTGAAGATGCATTTGTGAAGACAAAACATTTTACAGATGCAGCATTGTTAACACTAGACAGAGCAATGATACAGCTGATCGCAAAGACAAGCACAATTCACAAGCCTAGCAAAAACACAAACGGCCTGCCCCAAGGTGAGACCCACTAAAACATTGGACTTTTAGTCTGATCAGGGTTCATGGAGGCATAGAGACTGAAATCAATGGGGTAAATTCAAACTCTGCAAAAACGGCCAGATCCCTCAAATTGACTTGGTGTTACCCAAGGGTGTTTTGAAGTCCAATACTATAACAGGGTTCAAAAAAGAATTAGATTTCTCATGGTGAGGCAGACCTCTGGGTAAAGGGAGTGAGAGCGAGGACTCCGATCCTTTTGCTAGCCAATTCCACCATGGTGGTGCATAAGCCAGGAAAGTTTGACACAAGAGCGGCATGACAGATTTCTGTTACCAATCTGCCTGGGGCATCACAATAATCAAGCCAAATCAGGGCCTGCCCCCACCCCTTTGCCTTTAGCTACAGATGAAGGTTAAACCATGCTTGCCAGCTACAGGGTGTTAGTAACTTGAATACAGGTGGACACGGCACCCTGGTTCATCCTGGATAGGAAAGTTGGTTCAGTCTCATTCCTGTGCTTAAAAGCCCAGCTATCCTGCACCAGGGAAATAACCATGATGAACTTGATGAGCAGGCAGAGTATTCAGCTAGGGGAATCCAAGTGCCCTCCACCTGGGGCTGTCCTGGAAAGTCCGACTCAGTCTAGAAACTTAGATTTCAATTCCACCTTGGAGACACAGAGAGGAAATGAACCAAGAGAGAGAACAAATCCAATGCAAACACTAATCCACCCTCTGTCCTCCCTACAGGCCACCCCTTGTTCTAGGGCAGCTTTGGGAGGAGGACGAAGCCTCTGTCCCCAGGACAGGCCCCCAGCTGCACTCTAGCCATAGGAATATTCTGTTGGTTTTGCCTTTACTGAGTCTCTTCCCCCAAATCAACTGCAGTGACTGTGGCCTGTTGGCAGCGTTCTGAGAGGGAGCGGAGGTTGAGTCCCAGGGTTCACATTTCCCAGGAGCGGGGATCTCACAATATCCAGCTACTTCTGAAAACCTCAGATTCAAGTTGAGAGGATGGTGAAGGCCCAGGATCCCTCTTCCAGTCTTTCCTCTGAATCCCGTCCAAGGAAAAGCTTCTGCCAGAGTGGGAAACCATTTCCCCCTTGGTGTGACAGACAGTGACTATAGTTATGGCAGGGAAGTCAGGACTCCTGGATTTGGTGAGATGTTGAGAGATGTTTGGCTGCATGTATGTTCCCTCTCTGTGCCACTCCAGCCCTGCGCAGACAGCTAGCATGGCAGAACTTGAGCGAATCGCCCAATGACCACAAGATCCATTAAGAGACGAAGGCACTAGGCAAAGTTTATTGTCAACAAAGCACATTAATAGCATCTGGCAGACTCCATGAGGATACTAAGACTTTTATGCCCGTAACAATGGATGCAGTCAGTGGTGGGAGTCAGTCAGTGGTGGGAGTTCCCACTAACACAGAAACTCAGTATAAGGAAGCCTCCTCGGAG
>NW_020667305.1:0-6583 GCF_002925995.2 Terrapene triunguis | reverse complement strand
GGAATATACTACCAACCACCTGATCAGGATGGTGATGGTGACTGAAAGAGATTAGAGGGGCTACAAAAACAGAAAACACAATAATAATGAGGGAATTCAACTATCCCCATATTGACTGGAAACATGTCCCCTTAGGATGGAATGCAGAGATAAAATTTCTGGACACTATTAATGACTGCTTCTTGGAGCAGCTAGTCCTGGAACCCACAAGGGGAGAGGTCATTCTTGACTTACTCCTAAGTAGTGTACAGATTCTGATCCACTCAGGAATAGCAACCATAAAGTAATTGAATTTTACATCCTTGTAGGGGGGAATATTCCAAAAAAACCCACCACAGTAGCATTTAACGTCAAAAAGGAGAACTACACAAAATGAGGAAGCTAGTTAAATGGAAATTAAAAGGAACAGTCACAAGAGTGAAATGCCTGCAAGCTGCATGGAAACTTTTAAAAAACATGATAGTAGAAGCTGCAAACGATATGTAAATTCCAAATTAAAAAAACAATAAGAGGTCCAGAAAACCCCCATGTTGGCTAAACAACAGAGCAAAAGAGGTGGTTAAAGAGAAAAAGGCATATTTTAAA
Source organism: Terrapene triunguis (assembly GCF_002925995.2). Taxonomy (NCBI): domain Eukaryota; kingdom Metazoa; phylum Chordata; order Testudines; family Emydidae; genus Terrapene; species Terrapene triunguis. The sequence goes on along the minus strand of NW_020667305.1, from coordinate 5,998 downwards.
AATTGGAAGTCAAATCCTACTAAGGAAAATAGAAAGGAACATAAAGTCAAGTCAAATGTAAAAGTATAATTAGGCAGGCCAAAAAAGAATTAGAAGAGCAACTAGTAAAAGATTCAAAAACTAAAAGCAAGCATTTTTTCAAGTATATCAGAAGCAGGAAGCCTGCCAAAGAATAAGTGGGGAAACTGGATGATTGAGGTGCTAAAGGAGCACTCAAGGAAGACAAGGCCACTGCAGAGTAGTTAAATGAATTATTTCCATTGGTCTTCAATGCAGATGATGTGACGGAGATTCCCACACCTGAGCCGTTCATTTTAGGTGACAAATCTGAAAAACTGTCCCATATTTGAGGTATCAGTAAAAGAGGTTTTGGAACAGATTGATAAATTAAACAGTAATCAATCAGCAGGACCAGATGTTCTGAAGGAAATCAAATATGAAATCACAGAACTACTAAGAACATAAGAACGGCCATACTGGGTCAGACCAAAGGTCCATCCAGCCCAGTATCCTGTCTGCCGACAGTGGCCAATGCCAGGTGCCCCAGAGGGAGTGAACCTAACAGGTAATGATCAAGTGATCTCTCTCCAGCCATCCATCTACTAACTGTGGTATGTAACCTGTCACTTAAATCAGTCTCTGTACCAGATGACTAGTGGATAGCTAATGTGGACAAGGGTGATCTAGTAGGTATAGTGTACTTGGACTTTCAGAAAGACTTTCACAAGGTCCCTCACCAAAGGCTCTTAAGCAAAGTAGGCAGTCATAGGATAAGAGGGAAGGTCCTCTCATGGATCAGTAACTGGTTAAAAGATAGGAAACAAAGGGTAGGAATAAATGGTCAGTTTTCACAGTGGAGAGAGGTGAATAGTGGAGTCCCCCAAGGACCTGTACTGGGACCAGTGCTGTTCAACATATTCATAGATGATCTGTGGAATAGGGGTAAAACAGTGAGGTGGCAAAGTTTGCAGACAATACAAAATTACTCAAGATAGTTGAGTCCAAAGCTGACTATAAAGAGTTACAAAGGGATCTCACTAAACTGAGTGACTGGGCTAGAAAATGGCAGACTAAATTCACTGTTGATAATTGCAAGTCGTGCACGTTGGAAAACATTGCCCCAACTACACATACAAAATGATGGGGTATAAATTAGCTGCTACCACTCAACAAAGAGATCTTGGAGTCATTGTGGATAGTTCTTTGAAAACATCTGTTCAATTTGCAGCAGCACTCAAAAAAGTTAATGTTAGGAACCATTAAGAAAGGGATAGATGATAAGACAGAAAATATCATTTTGTCACTATAAAAATCCATGGTATGCCCACACCTTAAATACTGCATGCAGTTCCAGTCACCCCATCTCAAAGAAGATTTATTAAGGAAGTACTTCTTCAGACAACGCATAGTCAATCTGTGGAACTCATTGCCATTGGATGTTGTGAAGGCCAAAAGTATAACTGTTCAAAAAAGAATTACATACGTTCACTGAGGATAGGTGCATCAATGGCTATTAGCCAAGATAGTCAGGGACACAACTCCATGCTCTGGGTGTCCCTAGGCCTCTGATTGCTAGAGGCTGGGACTGGATGACAGGGGATGGATCACTCAATAAATTGCCCTGTTTTGTTCACTGCCTCTGAAGTATCTGGCACAGGCCGCTGTCAGAGACAGGATGCTGGGCTAGCTGGACCATTGGTCTTACCAGGTATGACCATTCTTATGCTGTTATGTATGTCTGTGTAGATGCCTGTACAATGCGGACATGTACAGTATGTCCATGTAGAAGACAGTCTATAGACTATGTCATCACTTGCACAGATAGACATCTTCTGTATGTCCGTCTATATTCTATATATAGTTCTATATATTCTATATATAGTTACGTTCTATATGTCTATGTAGGTTGGCAACTTTGTTGTTGGCAACATTTGTTGTTGGCAACTTCACCCTTTGTTTGGAAAGTGCTTGTAGTGAAAGAAAAGGCAATCTGGCTTTACCAAGCTCTGGTAGACCATGTAGTATTGTATTGTTTTGAGCAGTTTTACAGACTGGATTGTGCAAATATAGGGAGAGAATAAAAGGTTGATTGTTGTAGATGCTTTCTTAAAAATTTTATTAAGATGATGTTAAAAAAAAATAGTGAACAGAGTTTGAGCATAGAAGTTTCTGGTTCTCAGGGAATAACATACAGATTATAGAGGGTGCAAAGTTTGGTTTAAAATAAGGTGGCATGAGGAATACATAATCTGCAATATCCCCGATTGGGGGTAAAAGGTTGATGGGTCAAAGTACAGACATTGATATATGAGGGTATGAAGTTCATAAAGTGGCTATGTTCGGGTTTGGATTATAATGAGTGGATATGATGATGAGGATGGATTGACCCTCATTTGGTGAGATTTAATGTTTAGGGAGTTTATGGTTCCAGTTCATATGATCCAACGGAGAAGGTCACTTGGTCCCTTTCTCGTAGTGGGAGAACGATGTCACTCTGGCTCACGCCTCCTGGTACTGTCGGTGGCCGGTGATGTGCTCGATGTAGATGTCCCTGGACCATCGGATGGCGTCTGAGACTGTGAGGCGCCGCATGAGATGTGCGTAGCGTCGACCGATCCCGCAGGTCCGCAGCACACGCTCATTGCAGGGGTCCCAGGTGCCCAGGGCTCCGACAATCAGGGCATCCATCTGCACCTCATAGCCCTTCGCTCTCAAGGTGTCAGCCAGGGGGGCGTACTTTTCCAGCTTACGAGCTCGGGCTTTGCAAAATGCCGGAGTCCTGTTCTCAAAGGAGACCGTGACGCTGACGAGGATGATCTTTTTCTGGGCCTCGTCGGTGACGAGCACGTCAGGTCATAGCTGGCTGTCAGTACCGGCGATGGTGCAATTCACAGAGATCTCCCCCAGGCGTGGCGCGATGGCTTTCACCAGGCGGTTCTGGATGGCGTTGTGGCGCAGCTGCCAGGCTCTGGAGTGGGGTTTGCAGCTGCACAGGACGTGGGGCAGGGTCTCGTTGGGGTAGCCGCACTTCCTGCAACGCTTGTCTCGGTTCCCGTGGCGGATGGCTCCATTGAGCGGGACGCAGTTGAGCCGGGCACGGTGGATGAACTGCCAGTCGGCGAAACGGGTGAAGCCGCCCCCGGCGAGGAAGTGGTTGCTGGCATCCCACTTGCTGGTCAACTCAAAGGCTTTACCCTGGTCCGGCTTCAGGGTTTCCACATACAGCGAGCGGATGGCGGCCTTCAGAGTCCTCTCCAGCAAGCCCCTGGCCGTCGGGGTAACGATGGTGTTGTTGTCGGACCTGATCTGCGGCACCCGGATTCCCAGCTCCTGGCGCTCCTCGCACCACACCCAGCGGCAGCCGATGCGCTTCCTCAGGCGACGCGTGGCGTTGCGAGTGCAGGACCACAGTGAAGCGATGTCGCGCCCGTCCCGTCCGAATTCCCCATCCAGGGAGCCGCTCAGGAAGGTGGCGATGTCTTGGTTCGAGGGGGCTCTGCCGATCCGCTTCTCTGTCGCATCACGCAGGGCGTTCGCCGCAATGTTCCTCACTGTGGCGTCGGGACATGTCAGCAGGCGGAAGGCGTGGGTGATCACCGTGACGTCGCACAGGTTACCCATGCGGGGGACATTGGCGCCGCCGTGCCTGTGGGCGATGTAGACCAGCTCGTTGCTGGCTCTCTGGGGAAGGAACAGCCACTTCTTCACCAGCTTCCGGATGATCTTCTCTGCCTTGTTGAGGGGCACCTTCGCCACGGCGGATCCCCTTAGGGTGAACGAGATGCGTGGGATCAGGAAGGTGTTCAGGGCGTTTATCTTCTGCCACGGTGCCAGCAGGGAGGCATCAATCTTGGCGGCGTCCTGCAAGATCTCCTGGATGGTGTCCTCGGGTGTCTGCCGGACACGGAACCCTGTTGGCGTGCCCAGGTGCTGGTATGCCTGCCCCTCTGCCAGGGGGATGACGGGCTCACCCTGGATCTGGAACCCCGTTGTCTGCACCGAGTCCCTTTTGCTGCCGTCAATGTGCAGAGTTGCGCACTTCTTCGCATTGAAGCGGAGCCCCATCCAGTCAGTAGCTCGGCTGGTGGCATCTAGCATACCTTGGAGGCTCTCTGGGTCGTCCGCGGTCAGGACCAGATCGTCCGCGTAGGCCAGAATGCTGAGTTTCTTGCCGTGCAGGTCGAAGCCGGTCAGGCCACTGGAGATGGCTCGGATGAGCAGTTCCATGGCCAGGTTGAAGATGATGGGGCTAAGGGGGCATCCTTGTTTCACGCCGCGGCGGATGGGGATGGCGTCCGTCTCTCCGTCCGTGGCGCGGATGGTGGTGGTGCAGTCCAGAACCTCAGAGTTATGAACACCACAGTTACGAACTGACCGGTCAACCACACAACTCATTTGGAACCAGAAGTATGCAATCAGGCAGCAGCAGAGGCAAAAAACAAACAAACAAAAAAACCAGTGCTATGTTAAATGCAAACTACTAAAAAATAACATGAAAGTTTTTAACAAAAGATTTGACAAGGTAAGGAAACTGTTTCTATACTTGTTTCATTTAAATTAAGATGGTTAAAAGCATTTTTCTTCTGCATAGTAAAGTTTCAAAGCTGTATTAAGGCAGTGTTCAGTGTGTTCATCAACACACTCACTCACACACAACTACATCTAGTTATCTACTGACAAGGAGGTTTGATTGGCATGTTACCGCAGTTATGGACTTTCTCGTTACTTCTAAGTAACGAAGTTTTACTATACCTGAGTTCACTCAAAGCTGGTTTCACTATATTCTTTATAGAACTAGTTAGGATAAAAATGCAAAAACAAAAATTCACGCTATTATAAAGAGAAGGAAGTTGTTCTGTTTGTATAGCAGCAAGGGAAAGTATGCATGTGTTTTGTAAAATTACTTTCTTAACTGATGGATTTTCCTACCAGCTAGAGCACTGAAGTACAGTAGTTGCAGTCACAAATCAAAGGTTCAATGTTAATTTTATACACTAAAATACTCCTAACTCTAGCCTATTTTTTATTAACATCATCTTCACATGTAAAGAGAAATTGAGTTAGAAGAAAAGTGTATATATATTAGTCTACAAAGAGTTAGATAAGATTTGACCGTGACTGTAAAGGTAGTTATAGCCATACCAAAACACCAGTTATTCTCTGGCTATGTCTGAGATAAAAAGTTACACTTGAAAAATGGTTCTAATTTATTACTGCCATATTCTATTTTCTCCTTTCATTTCATCTTGGGAGCTCTGTCATTTCTCAACCTTTCATAGGAAAAGTAAATACAAATGATCTTATGCAAAATTAAGACATTTGCATTTTGTAATTTATGATTCAAAGGAAAATGAGCCTCATCTTCTAAAGTGTTGGCTTATCACCTTGCTAAGGCCTTTGCATAATAATAGTTATTGTTTTTGTCTGTCTCATCAGGCATTATCCACTGCCAGAAGCAAAAACTAAATTTCTTAGGTAGTCTGATTTCAAACTCCAGTGCATATTATTTTCCTGAAAACATTCCTAGTTATGGGTATCAGGATGTTTTGAATGTCACAAAACAAATTCCTATCCTACACTCTGTTTTGGGACTATTTATATTCTTAACACTGGAAATGATTCAAAAGAATGTGTCAGATCAAAATATGAAATAAATCCTGTTCTTTCTTATTAATAATTCAACATAATAGTTCTCCTCAACTTCAGAGCTCAGTGAAGAATGCTGTCCATCTTTGTGGTGGTGGTGTCCTGAATCTCCATTCCATCAACACAGCTGGATGCCATACTCCACTTCATCCTGAGCTCAGGCAACTAGATTTTAGCTTTGGAGAGTTACTCTTTGCAATCTGCAGTCCTCACTGCCTGCATCTTTCACTACACTGACTGCATTGCCTTTGCTTCCCCCCAAAATTCAACCTTCCTTATGCAATGTTCTTTATGTTCTAAACCAGTGGTTCCCAAACTTGTTCCGCCGCTTGTGCAGGGAAAGCCCCTGGTG
>NW_020667304.1:0-1057 GCF_002925995.2 Terrapene triunguis | reverse complement strand
CACATTGACAACCCTGGGATGTCTTTCCTTTATCCACAAATATGTACTGCTTCAGAGCAAGCTGCCCTGCACCACATAGTCAGTGCATGCCTCATATTACAAAACCAGGAGTACTTTAAGTTTGAAAGGGCACTTCAGTCTCTACAGACTGGTGCCTTGTGATCTCCAGTGAAACGGTTCCGTTCAGCATGAAAGAACATGGTCACAGCACACCATCTGCTTAAACCATTATCAAGTTGTCTGTAGGTATCCCAGCAGAATAGGGTTGCCAACTTTCTGATTGCAGAAAACTGAACACCCTTGCTCCCACCCCTGCCCTGAGATCCTACCCATGCCCTGCCCCTTCTCCAAGGCCCTGCCCCTGCTCACTCCATGCCCCTTCCCTCTGTCGCTTGCTCTCCCCCACCCTCACTCACTCCACTCACTCATTTTCACCATGCTGGGCCAGCAGGTTGGGGTGTAGGACGGGGTAAGAGCTCTGGCCAGGGGTGTGGGTTCTGGGGTGGGGCTGGAAATGAGGGTTTTGGGGTACAGGAGGGGGCTCCAGGCTGGGCAGTGGGGCCAAAGGGTTCGGAGTGTGGGAGGGAGCTGGGGCAGGAGTGAGGAAGGGAGTATGGGATCTGGGCTGGGGCCAGAAATGAGGGATTCGGGATCTGGAAGGGGGCTCCAGGCTGGGGCCTAGGGATTTGGAGTGTGGGAGGGGGCTCAGGGCTGGGGTAGGGGGTTGGGGTGTGGGAAGAGGTTTGGGGTGCAGGCTCTGGGCAGCGCTTACCTCATGTGGCTCCCTGAAGCTGCAACGTGTTCCTCTAGCTCCTAGGTGGAGGCGTGGCCAGGGGGCTCTGTGCACTGCCCCCATCTGCAGGCACTGCCCCCGCAGCTCCCATTGGCTGACCAGAGCCACCAGAGTCCCTTTTCCACCGGTCGTTCCAATCGAAAACCAGATGTCTGGCAACCCTATAGCAGAGAAGGTATTTAAAGGAAGACACATATATCTTTGAAGCTATGCCCACGTTTGAGTGGCAGCATGGGAGAAAGCAAGAAGGTGCTTATTTGAAAA
>NW_020667303.1:0-1005 GCF_002925995.2 Terrapene triunguis | reverse complement strand
GGCAGATAAAGTTCCTGTGAAATGGTGGAAAGCCTGCTGTACTTCCACAGGAATCACAAGGGCAGTGGGGCAAGAATAGAACACAGACAATCTATTCCACATCACCATTCTAAAAAACAACCCTGGTTATAATAAATGCCCTGTTATTATACTCACTGTGATCTTAAGAATTTGATTTTGCAGAATAAATTTTTTCTTCCATCAACCCAGTCTGGTATCACTCAGAAGGCTAAGATAACACCCTGTGTTGCACTAATGCAGCGAGGAGTGAGTACGGAAGATCCTGTATTTGGGCAAATGATAATGTAGGATATTTCCCTAGGACACAAGTGAGTATTAGGAAGGGGCAATAGCTCATCTACTTCTGCACCCCTTATTCTCTAGCCAGCTGCCATAGGTGTTATGGTCAACAGCACGTGCTAGCCATTGGCAAACCTTTTCAGTGCAGCAGTAAAAGTAATCCCAGCAGTGCTTCCCCCAGGTCTGCCCAATAGAACCTTGCCTTAGCTAATACATTTTCTGAGGCCTGGTCTACACTAGGCTTTTATGTCGAATTTAGCGCCGTTACATCGATTTAACCCTGCACCCGTACACACCACGAAGCTATTTAGTTCGACATAGAGCTCTCTTAAATTCGACTTCTGTACTCCTCCCCAACGAGAGGAGTAGCGCTAAATTCGACATGGCCATATCGAATTAGGCTAGGTGTGGATGGAAATCGACGCTAATAGCTCCGGGAGCTATCCCACAGTGCACCACTCTGTTGACGCTCTGGACAGCAGTCCGAGCTCGGATGCTCTGACCAGCCACACCCCAGGAAAATTTGAATTCCTTTTCCTGTCTGGGCAGTTTGAATCGCATTTTCTGTTTGGACATCGTGGCGAGCTCAGCAGCAGTGGCAACGATGCAGAGCTCTCCAGCAGAGGTGACCGTGCAATCCCAGAATAGAAAGAGGGCCCCAGCATGGACTGATCGGGAAGTCTTGGATCTCATCGCTGTGTGGGG
>NW_020667302.1:0-1148 GCF_002925995.2 Terrapene triunguis | reverse complement strand
GGTTCTGCCCTGGCTTCCCACCTCAATACAGGAGAGCAAAGGGGGGGGCTTCCTTTCTCCCTCTCTGGAAGCCCCTAGATCATCTGCACACACTAGGCCTCAAACTCACCCCACTTCTCTAGCTCAGGCTCTTTCCTTCTCTTGCTTTCATCCCTCCCTTCACAGCCCGCATCCTCGACCAGAGTTTCTCAAACTTCTTTGCACCATGACCCCCTTCTGACAACAAAAATTACTCCATGACCCCAGGAAGGGGGATTGAAGTCTGAGCCCTGCTACCCCAGGCAGTGGAGCCAAAGCCCAACCCCCACCGCCCTGCAGGGAAGGGGGCAAAGCTTGAGGGCTGCAGCCCTGGGCAGGGAGGCTAGAACCTGAGCCCCACCACCCAGGGCTGAATCAGTCTGGCTTCAGCTTCCACCCTGGGCGGTAGGGCTCAGACTTTGGCTTCAGGCCCAGGCCCCAGCAAGTCTAACACCAGCCCTGATGACCCCATTAAAACAGGGTCTCAACCCACTTTGGGGTCCCAACCCACAGTTTGAGAACTGCTGCTCTAGGCCTTCTTTTTCCAGCCCTTTCCACTCATTTTCCAACCCACCCCCTTCCCGGACTGGCCACACAGCCCCTGCTGACCTCTGTCAGGGCACTTCTTGCCCAAAACACCCAACAACTATCCTAGGGTTACCATTCGTCCGGATTCCCCCGGACATGTCCGGATTTTTGAGCTAAAAATAGCGTCCGGGGGGAATTTGTAAATGTCCGGACTTCCCCCCCGGACGCTAACAGGGCAGCTGGCCGGATGCTGAAACTTACATGGGGCTCCGACAGCCAGAGACAGCCCCTCCTCCGCTCCCCTGCAACAGAGATCAACTCCCTCCCTCCCTGCATTCCAGATTGCCTCCGGCAGTCTGGAGCTCCTCCCCCGCCAGCCAGCCTGCCGGGACAAGCCTGCCGGGACAAACGGAGCCGTTCCTGAGCAAGCTCACGGAAACATTAGGTGAAGGCCAACAACAAGGGGGGCAGGGGGTCGGAGAAGGAGCAGGGAGGTTTTGAAGGGGGCAGTCAAGAGACGGGGGGGTCGGGAGTTCGGGGGGGCTTTCTGGGGGAGGGTGTGGATAAGGTTTTGGGCAGTCAGGGTACAGGTAGGGGGTAGG
>NW_020667301.1:0-1161 GCF_002925995.2 Terrapene triunguis | reverse complement strand
ACTGCCCGGCCCCGCTCTCCCTGGGGCTCGGGCTGCCAGCCCGGCGCAGAGCGCTGGGGTTCAGGCTGCCGGCTCCCCCGCTGACGGGAGCAGGGCTCGGGCTGCTGGCCCCAATTGCCTGGCCCCGCTCTCCCTGGGGCTCAGGCTGCCAGCCCTGCGCGGAGCGCTGTGGTTCGGGCTGCCGGCTCCCCCACTGACCGCCGGGACTCGGGCTGCCTGCCCCAACTGCCCAGCCCCGCTCTCCCTGGGGCTCGGGCTGCCGGTTCCCCCGCTAACAGGGGACGGCTGGGGCTGCCGACTCAAACTGCCCGCTCTCCCCAAGGCTCGGGCTGCCGGCTCCCTGGCTGACAGGGGAGGGTTCGGGCTGCTGGATCAAACTGCCCGGCCCCGCTCTCCCTGGGGCTCGGGCTGCCGGTTCCCCCTCTGACAGGGGAGGGCTCGGGCTGCCGACTGGGCTCAGGCTGCCGGCTCCCTGGCTGACAGGGGAGGGCTCGGGCTGCCGACGGGGCTCAGGCTGCTGGCTCCCTGGCTGACAGGGGAGGGCTCGGGCTGCTGGCTCCCCCGCTGACAGGGGAGGGCTCGGGCTGCCGACCGGGCTCAGGCTGCCGGCTCCCTGGCTGACAGGGGAGGGCTCGGACTGCCAGCTCAAACTGCCCGGCCCTGCTCTCCCTGGGGCTCGGGCTGTCTGCCCTGCAACTGGGTCCCAGCAGAGTCCTCTGGCCGCCATTAATGAAATTTTTCTTGCGAACCCCCTGAAATGTCCTGCGAACCCCCAGGGGTTCGCGAACCCCACTTTGGGAACCACTGCTCTAAGCCAACAAAGAGACCTACAGTTAAGCACATGTTTAAGAGTTTTGCTTAGTCAGGGCCTCATTTTCAAAAATCCTAAGCACCCAGAGGTACCTATTGGCTATACTGGGAACTTTTTGGGGCTCAGTATCTCTTGAAAATCAGGCCACTTTTTTAGACCTCAGTATGAATTTAGAAGCCTAACTTTAGGCCCCCTGTTTTGAAGAAAGCCTTTAATCTTATTTTATGGTCGTTTAAATACTTGCAGAGAAGACTCATGGAACAGAGTTCATCTGGTTGCCTGTAGAGGTCATAAAGGACTTTTCCCCCCATGCACAATTGACTAGGTGTACGCTGTGAGTGGGGTCAGGT
>NW_020667300.1:0-1807 GCF_002925995.2 Terrapene triunguis | reverse complement strand
GAGCATCTCAGGGAGACACTGATTGATAGCCATTGCTGTGTCCCATGACTGTGCCAACCACCCTGCCACTGTGACGGGGGCAACACTGCTCCCCCACCTCAAGAGTGAGGCCCCAGGTACCCCCTCCAACAGCTCTCAGTACACACACACACCCTTCCAGCACCCCCAAATACCCCTTCCCAGTACACAACCCCTCCAGCACCCCCATATATCCCCCAGTACACACACCCCCTCCAACACCCTCAACTGTACCTCCCCTCCAGCTTCCCCTCCCCTTCTGCCCCTCCGGCTGTGTCCTCTTTTTGGGAACCTGAAAGATGGTCATCCAAATAATAGTGGAGCGGTATGATGAGCTCCAATGACTTCTCTAGGAGCTGAGAATCCTTGGTACATTGGTGGCAATCTTTCAGGGCTCTTTAGCAGAACTAAGAGATTTTGCAAATATCAGGTAAGCACTGGCAGGAAGGTGCATTGGTTCTGCCAGTTCAAGTAATGAGAGAAGTGAGCAGAGCACCAGCAGAACGAAGTACACCCCAATTGTCCCTTGGTTTACCAGAAGCCTGCTCTGAGAGCATGCAGAGAGGATGCATTCTGGAATCAGACTGCTTTATACCAGGAGTGCCTTACAGCAAATAGTGAGCCTGAATTATGCTATATAAACACACTTGTCTCTAGTTGGTTTTACTTGCAATTTATCTTTGTCTTACTGCATTTGTTTTACTTGTTCATGTAAAACTAATTTTTAAAAAAAGTTTATAAATAAAGCTGTGCAATCTGGTGGCGTGTCTCATACACCTGGCTCTAGGATAACCTGGGATGTTCTGGATGCAGGATCTTAGTAGGAGGACTTGGTAAATTCCGACAAGTTTGTTCATTTTCTGATAATGGAATTTAAACAGCACATCCTTATAGCAAGGAAGATTAATTTTTGAAGTTCAGAAGGCAGCTGGTCGTAATGCTAAGCAAACACAGATTGAAGTTCAGCATACAAGAGATGTTCTAGCTCTCAGTAGGGCATTGCGCTTTGAGGTGGGCAACTAGTTTTCTGGTGCATTTTTATCATGATCAGTCTGGAGCTTCTGTAGTGTACACACAACCTGTGAAATCTGTATGATAAGGGTCAGCACACAGGATCATTAAGGACAAACAATGCTGTTAGAGGGCTTTCCCTTAACCCTCCCACTTCCCTGGTTCTTGTCACGCAGACAGCAAGCAGCAAAAGACCTGAAGTGCAGACAATGTAGGGTGACCAGATGTCCTGATTTTATAGGGACAGTCCTGATTTTTGGGTTTTTCTTACATAGGCTCCTATTACCTCCCACCCCCTGTCCCGATTTTTCACACTTGCTGTCTGGTCACCCTAAAACAATGCGATGTTTTTTGGGATTAGTTTCCAAGCAAGCATATTCTGAAATCCTTCACACCAGTCGGGCTTATCTGTATACACCAATAGAGCTTGTTCCCCAGTGTCCCTCTTCCCAGCTCTGACACCACAGAGCGTTTACCCCCGTTCCCCTTCCCAGCTCTGATGCCGCAGAGCTTTGCCTGTGTCCCTGTTTCCTGTCCCCCCCCTTTAGCAAGCATGATTCCAATTTCCCTTCCACTTCCTGTTTGACCCAGTTTATATAGTATCAGAGGGGTAGCCGTGTTAGTCTGAATCTGTAAAAAGCAACAGAGGGTCCTGTGGCACCTTTAAGACTAACAGAAGTATTGGGAGCATAAGCTTTCGTGGGTAAGAACCTCACTTCTTCAGATGCAAGTCTGAAGAAGTGAGGTTCTTACCCACAAAAGCTTATGCTCCCAATAC
>NW_020667299.1:0-2830 GCF_002925995.2 Terrapene triunguis | reverse complement strand
CCCCCTATTTCAGGCCATGTTAGGTATGTCTACACTGTAATTAGACACCTGCGGCTGGCCCATGCCAGCTGACTCAAGCTCAAGGGGCTGAGGCTAAGGGGCTGTTTAATTCTGGTGTGGACATTCAGGCTCGGGTCCCCCCACATCGCAGGACTCAAGCCCAAATGTCTACACCACAATTAAACAGCCCCTTAGCCCAAGCCTGAGTCAGTTGGCACATGCCAGCTGCGGGTTTTTAATTGCAGTGTAGACATACCCGTAGTGTACAAGAGCCTATGCTAGCTCTTCTAGGAACTGCAACAAGTTGCTAACTGTGTGTGAAGTTCTTAATACCTTTCCTACTTTTCTGAGCCTTCTGTAAGTGCACAGTACCAAAAGGTCAACTTCTGCATAAGAACGGCTATACTGGGTCAGACCAAAGGTCCATCTAGCCCATTATCCTGTCTTCCGACAGTGGCCAATGCCAGGTGCCCCAGAGGGAGTGAACAGAACAGGGAATCATCAAGTGATCCGCCCCCTGTCTCCCATTCCCAGCTTCTGGCTAACAAAGGCAAGGGACACCATCCCTGCCAATAGCCATTGATGGACCTATCCTCCATGAATTTATCTAGTTATTTTTTTAACCCTATTATAGACTTGCCACATTAATGCTGTGCTTAATGAAATTAACAGGAACCATGTGTGCCTGTCTCAAAGCAGCATTTAACCCATTAGTTCTGGTTCAAAAGGGCCCTGTTTTTAAACAGCTGAATAGTATTTTCTGACATCCCTTTTGGCTAATAAGAATAAATCCAGAAAAAAATGCATTCTGTCTATACTTGGGATTAGCCCCTATGCAGCCAACCACTACCAGTGACTGGAGCAGCTGCACGGCTGCAAACCCCAAGTACAGACGAAGCTGTGGTTTGCACTAACTGAGCCTCTCCTTGCCTACACCTGCATTGATGCAACCCCACTCACTGCTGATCCGCAAGTACAGTCAAGGGCTGGTCCACACTACCCGCCTGATTCGGCGGGTAGAAATCGATCTTCTGGGATCGATTTATCGCGTCTCATCTGGACACGATAGATCGATCCCAGAAGCGCTCCCCCGTCGACTGCGGAACTCCTGCTTGCCGAGAGGAGGAAGCGCTGTCGACGGGGGAGCCTGCCTGCGCCGCGTGAACCCGAAGTAAGTAAATTTAGTTCGATCTAGGAAACGTCGACTTCAGCTACGCTATTCTCGTAGCTGAAGTTGCGTTTCCTAGATCGATCCCCCGCCCCAGTGTGGACCTGCCCAAGGCCTTGAGCTTCATTCTCCACCGCTTTGCATTTTGGGTAGTCGTCTACACCAAACCAAGTGCAAAGCATCTTTCTTATAGCCACTTTTCACTGGTGTAAATCTGTGCAAGGTACAGGACAAGGCAGTGGAGAAGTGGGCCTCAATCTTCCAACAGATGGAAGAGGCACTGCCAGGCTGAATATAGATCTTTATTATTTATTATATGGCTTCATAATACTGACTTGTTCTGCCCATGATTCATAGTTAATATTGACAGTCTTTCTACACTGATAGAACAGATCATGTGTACAGGCGGATAGAGCATATATTCATCGTAAACCAAAAATGGGTTATGCTATTTTAAATTTGATTAAAATATGGAAGAAATCTTTCTCTTAGCTGGGCTTCTCTGAAAAGGAACCTGCATGACAATATATAGTTGTAATCATATTAGGTCTTCAAAAAGCTATCATCAAAAGTTTGCACTAATGTCGCTAGGAGAGTTATTTGTAGATACGATATTACAATCATTCCTGCAATGTAAAGATGATTTTGGTTTATCAAATTTCACATCTGATTAATGTTTGCAAGTGAGGCACATAACATGCAAATAAACGCTCAGGTCAAGCTGTATATAGAACTGCTTTGAGAGACGGTCTGTTCAGTTCTGTGGCTACCATGACCTCTCATCTAGATGATGGGCCAGATCCTCAGCTGTTGTAAATTGCCTTTACTCCATATTTAATGTTGGAGAAGGTTACAAAACATGCTCAAGTAGTATAGATAGGCCTGAGCCACAAAGCTGAGAAAAAAAACATTAACTCCATCAAAGCTACTGGTGGGAGAAGCTAGAGGGAAGTTTTGAAGCCCCCACCATCCAAAAGTAAAACTGCAACGGTATGAAGTCACAGATGTATCTTGAAGAGATGAAATACGATTTAGATCTTATCAGTTCAAACAAAGGAATTGCATGTAGCCCTTCACTTTGATATCCTCCATAAAAACTATCTTACCCCTGATTGAGCTTCATCCATATGCCCTTCCATGGTTTACATAACAAGGTTGTTTTCTTCAGCATAATTACTGCCTTGTGTACTTAGTATCAAGGGTGTGTAGGTGAAACACATACGAGAAAGATTCAGTGGCAGCAATGTTAACTCTTACACATAAACCGATGGGCTAGATCCTCCGGCGATGTACAGTGCCACAGCTCCTTTCAAGTACTTGGAACACGTCTGATTTTTACCAACTGCGGATCTGGCCCCATGCATGAAAAGCTTTTCTGGGGTATTGAAAATTACCATGGCATCTTCAATCTCTGCAGTTCCAAGCCTGTGACCGCTGATATTTATGACATCATCCATCCGCCCTGTTATTTGGTAATACCCCTCTGAGGATCTGTAGGCACCATCCCCTGTGAAATAATAACCTGTAGCAACAAAGAACACCATCCCCTGTGATCACCAGCAGTTAGTATAATAATTCATTATCAGTATTTGTGGTTATTATTTTTATTATTACGGTATACTTTTAGCCCCTTTCAATCACAGATCTCAAAGCACTGTACAG